>NC_133664.1:26012905-26312905 GCF_037893015.1 Macrotis lagotis
ATTTAGACTCTCATGATAAATAAAGTAAAGGAAAGGAGAAAAATGTGTTTCCATCTGTGTTCTAATACCATCAGCTCTATCTCAGGTAGATCATATTCTTTATGAATCGTAAAAGTTGCTTCCATATTTTTGCCCTGTTGCTGATTGTAATTCCCTCCATTCATTTGTCCCCACAACCATATATTGTATTTTCTCTGTCCCCTCTTCTAAAATGTGCTGTAGAATGACTGAATAGTGCAGCATACTGATCACTGGCTCTGGGGCCAAGGGGCCCCGAGCCCACATACCACCCTTGAGACCCAGCAACCACCCAGCCCTGTGGTCCCAGACAGGCCACCCAATCCCAGCCCCTTGCAAGAAGTAAAAAAGAAAATGTTATATCTGACTATTCTCTCCTATGGTCTACCCTCTCTATCACCCACATTCCCTCCCTTCTCCCTTCCCCCTTCTCTTTTTACTCTAGATGTCTATACCCTATTGAGTGTGTATGCTGTTTCCTCTCTGAGCCATTTCTGATAAGAGTGAAGGTTCCCTCATTCCCCCTTGCCTTCCCCCCCTCCTATATCATTGCAAAAGCTAATTGTAAAAAATAAATGAATAAAAACAATTTTAAAGTTATCTTTTATACGAAATATCTTAGCCTATTCCACCTCCCCTTTGTCTTAGTCCCAGTGCATTTCCCTTTTAGCCATTAACTCCATTTTTACAAACCTGGATCTGAGTGTGGGCAAAATCAGAGTCCTGCCCCAGGGAGAGCAGAGAGCTTTCTGCCATCTCCCCTGACCCCCTGATTGTCTGTGGGCTGTGCTCTGGAGGTGCAGGCTGGTTTCCCCTAATCTCATTGCAGGTTCTGCGGCCAGCACTCCTCACTCCACACTCATTCTGGTGTAGCAGAGCTCTTTCACTGCGTCTTCAGGCTGTTTGTGGTGATCCCTGGGCTGGGCTAGGCTTGAGCGGCCGCAGCTTTTTTCCAGCCCCGAGTCCCAGTGAAACACACTTCTCCCACAGAACTTCTAAGTTATCTTGGACTGGGGAAATGTATCACTTAGCCTTTGTTTGAGTCTGCCCCTCTAAATTTTGGCTAGAGTCATAATTTGTTGGGGTTTTTTTTTGAGTTTTGGGGGGAAGGAGTTTCTGGGAAATGGCTTCATGCTACTATCTTGGCTCTGCCCCTCCTTCTCTATTTAAAAACATTTTTTAAAGTTTTTTATTTAAGGCAATGGAGCTAAGTGACTTGCCCAAGATCACACAGCTAGGCAATTATTAAGTATCTGAGATCAGATTTGAACTCAGGTCCTCCTGACTCCAGGGCCGGTGTTCTATCTAGTGCCTTACCTAGCTGCCCCTCCATTCTCTCTTCCACATAGGTTTCTATTTTTTTAAAGGAGGCATCTTGGCCTAGTGGGCAGAGCCAGGAAATCTTGAGTTCAAGTCATGTTTCAGACACTTGTTGTGTGCCTGTGGGGAGGTTACTTAACCATTTCAGACATGATTTTCTTTGTTGGAAACTTTTTGTTTGTCAAATGTTCTATTCACTTCCCCTGACCCCCCCCCCCCATTAAATGACTTTCTTTTTGCATTAATAATCAGAATCAGTTTTGTCAGACAGATTTCCCTGATTTTTGGTGTTTAGAAAAATTGAATTGACCTTCCTTTAAAATAAAAGCTTGCTTACAAAATTTGTTGTTTCCATTGAAATCCTGAAATTTAATTACTATGTGACTTAGAGTTGAAAGGATAGGGTTTTTCTCTAGGGCTTTGTGGGGTCGATCAAACAATATTTTATCACCTACATTGAAACATTCTTTACACTTTCTTACAATAATTGATACTGTGGTATCATTAATTTTCCTGGGAAGCCCATGACCCTTAATTTATAGCTACACCGTTGTCTTTTAGGTTTATCACCTTGACTCAAATAGAATGTAGTCATTTTTTAAAGTAATTTGTTCCTTTTATGCAATGTTTTGTCCTTGTCTCCAGTTTTGAACTCCACATCTATCTTTTTCTAGGTATGACTACTTTGGAGATATTTTTCATCATGTATTCTAAGATGTCTGCTCTGTTGTCATTTTTAATTCTGCGTGGAAAGTTTAGCCTTTTGACTTGATTTCCAACCTAATATTCCCTTTTAAAAGTTTATTGTTATCTAATTTGAAACATTCTGAACTTTCTTGTTGCCTCATGATCTCTAGGGGATTCATATAAATTATCTTTCTCACTAGAGGTTTTGTGTTTATTTGCCTTCAGGGATACACTTTATTCAATATGTGATGACCTTCTTGAATTTGAATTTTTATTATTTTTTATGTTGTTTTCTTTGTGAATTTTAGAATTTTTTTTGACTCTCCCCTCTCATCTTTGCCTCTGATGCTCCGCCATGTCTTGGGCCCACTTCTTCCTCCCTTTCATTGTCATGTTAAACTTTGACCTGTTGTTTCCCCTGCAGCTCCTCCTCCTCCCTAGCCTTGGATTGTTTCGGGGATCAAGCTCCTCCTTGTCCTAAGTAAACAGTGTGGAGATGATTCTTCTCTGCTAAGGTTGCTCATCTCCTTTCCTTTAGTCACAGAATTCCCTTCCCCTTTGGCCAGTTCTGGACTGCCAACTCCTTGCCTCTGACTCCCTTCTCCTGATTCCTTTTCAAGTGGTGAAGCCAGAATCATGTTTTCTATCTCTTAGGGTTGAGGGCGGGACTCAGCCCCAAGGCCCTCTTAGCTGGACCCTGAAAACATAAGCCTGTGCGGTTGGCTGGCCTTGCCCTCCAAGTACTGGGGGTCTGGGGCTGCTGAGAGTGGATTCAAGTTCTCTAGTGATAACTGTTTGGTGTCAGCTTTCTTCCTGCAGATTGGGTATCCAGATGATAGAGTAGTTAGACTGTTAGAGTAGATGATAGAGTAGTTAGACTGGAGTCGAGGACCTGAGTTCAAATGCTACCTAGACATATACTGACCCTGGATAAGTCATTTATTTACACCCTTCCAGCTTCAGTTTCCTCATCTGTAAAATGAGAATAACAAGACCACCTACCTCCGAGGGTTGCTATGAGCATCAAATGAGGTATGAGCATAACAGAGGTCAAGTGCTTTGTACCCTCTTGAAGTACTATAGAAATGATGACTAGCTATTATTCCTCTGAGTTTCTTTGGGGAGCTAGACTTCAAGCACCCTCTCTTCAGAAAGCTTATGTCTTCTCTTATTTTATTTTGTTATGTTGTTTGTGTTGCTATAGAGACCTTTGTAATTGGAAAGTCTTCCATACATTTATAAATACGAGTTTTTGTCCTTTTTCATTATTTTGTCTTTTTCTGCAGCTCCCAGCCATTAATTTTGACAGTGCCCAAAATAGTATGATGAAATCCGAACACGCCATCAAGGCTGGTGGACCCAGAAGTCGCAGTCATTGGCAAGAGTCAACTGAGGCTGTTGAACTGGAAAACTTTAGGTAGGGAATGCTCTGTCTGTCCACCTCCCCCATAGATGCCTTTGGCTCATCCAGAGCAGAGGTTGGAGCTGGCCTTGTCTGGCCCCTCCAGTAACTTCAAGCAGTGACTCCCGCCTGGAAACAAAGACCAGTGACTGAACCAGAATGGAATGTTTCTGTGACACATACACACCTTTGGGCCTTCTTCAAAGAAGGAGCATTTCCCAGTTTTGATCTGGTTGGTTCCAATTTAAATCTGACCTTTATTTTGAACAATCTTCTTGCCGTCCATAACAAAGAAGAAATGAAAGGAGCAGTTAATCTGGGTAGATGTGGTTAATAAATACATTGGTTGTCACAACAATAGAAAATTCCGTTGGTAGCTATAGAACAGATCTCTCTTCATCCTAGGCTGAGAATGTGATTCTCTTGTCTTCGTGTTTATCTCCCCATCCTTCTCAGACCTCCTGGAGTCTACTTAATGCCCCAGGCTGTGACTCCTCTAAGAATGGGTTCTCTTTCCTTTTCTAAAGCACTGAGGCATTCTAAGAGCCATGTAAATATTGAATGAACTAGAATGGACTTGAATGTCCACTGGAAACTGAGAGAATTTGATCATTTCCCAGCACATTATGCATGCTAAGTACAAGAACCCTAAAAGATCCTGGAGGGTCTGGAGCTGTTCCTTTAGACCCATTTCTGAAATTAGGGAACCTACCCACAAAGAAACTGGAACCCATCCTTTGAACAGTCTGCTTGTTTTACATCTTAGTCTCGAGGTGGTTCATGGTCCATTGGCAAAGTTAGGTGAAGGAGGATTCTCTGTGGTCCATCCTTGACTCCAACTTTTAGGGAGTGGGCTCCATGGAGACATGCATTATCTGGGGCTTCATTTCACAAATGTTTATTGATATCTTTGTGGGCACTGTGCTGGCCACTGATATCAATACAAAACTTAGACAGAGATGTCATCCTTGGCTTCAAGGAGGTTTTTGCTATGTAGCTTTAAAGCATGGATATCCTTGTTGCCTAATCTTGTGGTCTTCATCCTGTCCTGAACCTCCATAATATCTTGTCCTCATTTGATAGCTGTTAGTTAACCACTCCCATGCCTTGACACTCCCTTGTGATACCAAAGATATTATAATGGTAATTATTCTAACTCCTCACCTTCCTCCCCTGCTTGAACATGAGTATCTTCCCATTTCCACAGTTTCTGCTATGACCTCAGTGGATACCAGTGACTGTGGATCTCAAATCTGTTTCTTCAATATGTTTTTCCCACAATTCCCTTCCTATATTTCATGGAATTAGAGAGTCTCCTAGTTGGAAGGGGGCTTACTCAAGCCAACCCAGATCTGGGCAGATGTCCCCTCACCAGCTTCCCCAATAGGAAGGGGCTCTATTTGAAGACCTTTGGGTATGGAGAACCCGTGGACTCATGGGCAGCTTTTGTCAACTGACCCTTACCTCTTGGAAGCTTCCAAGTCATGTTCCTCCTGATCACCTCCCATTTCTTCCTGAAGATGAGATACCAACTAAACTCAAGCTGTTAGGAGTGTTTTGTGATGCTCTGTGGAAATCTTGGGTTTAGGCAAGAAGCTTGGTGTTTGAGCCCCATCTCAATGGGCCTGGACCTTTCTTTCCTTCTCTAGACCTCAGTTACCCCTTCTGTAACTATGTAAAGTGAGGATGCAGCCTAGCTGATGTTTGAGGCCGCACCCAGAGCTTAATTCCAGGGTCTGACACCCCTCTATATTCTTTTCTTTGTAGCAAAATTAGGAAAATGGGGGGGGTTGGATTCTTGTATCTTCTTGAGCCCCTTCCTGCTCTAGATACTGTACTCTCAGGGTCCTCTTTTGAGGAGAGGGGAATCTACATTTACTAAGTGGACTACTGGGATCCTCACAAGAACCCTGGGGGGTGTTATTATTACCTTCATTTTGCCATTGAGGAAACTGAGGCAGAGAGGTTAAGTGACTTGCCTAGGGTCACACAGCTAGTAACTGCCTGGAGACTGGATTTGAACTCAGATCTTCCTGATTCCAGGTCTAGCACTCTATAGATGGCACCCCTTAACTGCCCCTGGGTCATTTCCTCTGACCACAGAGTGGATGCATCATCCCTGAGGACCAAAATGTCTTCCTTCTTTTGAGGCCAACATAGATCTTTCCCTGAAGCCCTTCCACTCTTTTCACCACCCCTCTCCCCAACTTAATTTCTTCTTTTTTCACATTTTCATAGAACTTTGAAATATGTCTTCTTCCTGTAATTTCCACTGTGACAGATTAAAGTAGTCCCTTACAGTTCTGCCCCTGGGTCAACTTGTCAGACCTTTCAAGAGGCATGATCTGTGGCTGATGGGACCCTGTTTGCTAAATGTGGGAGCATGAACTCTGTGCTGGCCTGAGCTGCAGCTGCCAAGCCAGGTATCTTGGGAGCATCTAGGTAAATCTAGGGAGAGAACACTGGGGTGATTCTGGCTCCTGCAGCAGTGACACCCCTTATGATCCCTTCTTCCATCCCTTCCCTTCCCCCATTCTGAGAAGCCAAATTCTGTTTTAGGAATGAGGCAGCTCATTTAATTAAATTCAGTAAAGGGGATGATGGAGAATGGAATGGCTTGTCCTGTTAATAGATGTTTATGTACATTGTTAATTGTGTACATTAAGATTTCTTTTGAATTTTGCCTTATAATATATTTCTTTCCCTTCAAAAAAGACATGCAAATTAATATTGAAGATGTTTTTTTGTTTTCTTTAGTGTAAACTATAAGAATGAAAGAAATTTTAGCCAACATCCACAGCATAAATTGTTTCAAGAAATCTTTACAGCATTGGTGAAGAACAGACTTATATGCAGGTAAGGCTGATTGAGAAAAGAAGATGGAGGAGTGGGCACAGAGCTGGCCTTGGGATGTGTACCCTGTTCTTCCTCTTGGTTAATTTAGAACAAATAGTGATAAGTTGGTAGTGTTGTTCACTTGTTTCCAGACATGTTTGCTCCTTGGGTACCCCATTTGCTGTTTTTTTTTTTGACAGAGATACCGCAGATTTGCCATTCCCTTCTTCTTACAGATGAGAAAACTGAGGCAAACAAGGTGACATGACTTGTCCAAGGTCAGACAGCTAGTAAGTGACTGAGGCAGGATTTGAACTCAGACTCTAAACCTAGCACTCTGTCCACTGTGCCATCTAGCTGCCCAAGGGATAAGATAAAATAGAATAGTCATTAAAAGGAGAGCAAAGCGCTTACCTTTGTTTATTTTTGGTCACTGAATTTAGCAGTTTAAGCAAAAAAGGGTAACATTTTCAATTGAGGTCACTGTGTTACTAGTTTTACCTAATTATTTTACTTTAAGAGCCATCTCGTGAAAAAAATGGGAGTGATCTGTAAATGTATTGTAAAAAAAGACAAAACTGAAAGTATTAAAAAAAAATGTTTAGAAGAAAAAGAAATGAACATATCCAAGAGACTCCAAATATCTTTACTGAGCCTTTGATTGATGTGAGATTGCAGCATAAGATAGAATTCTTTAAACAATTCTCTCCCACTAATGCAGAGATACCATGAAACTCAGAGCTGGCCATTTATTTTTTAGTTTTTTTTTTGCAAGGCAAATGGGGTTAAGTGGCTTGCCCAAGGCCACACAGCTAGGTAATTAGGAAGTGTCTGAGACCTGATTTGAACCCAGGTAGTCCTGACTCCAAGGCCGGTGCTTTATCCAGTACGCCACCTAGCCGCCCTGGCCATTTATTTTTAATGATTTTTTGACACTTTTTTTTGCATCATTTCCTTTTTACTCTTCCATTCCATTTAACCATTCCTTGTGACTGTAAATCAAAAGCAAAACCTAAAACCATTTAAACCAGAGTCCCCCACCTCTGTCTCCTTAGAAGAGGAAGGTATTTTCCATCACACGTTCTCTGGGACCAAGTTTGGACCTCAGCATGAGTCTGGGATCCTTCTGCTGCCTGCCTCTTGGGGGTATTTTCATTTCCATCCATCACTGGAGTCCCTTGGTCTATTGATCTGGGTCCATTGGCCGTGTTCCACCAGAGTACATTGAAAGCTTTCCAGGTGTTTATGATTTCTCAAGGTCCTTGTTTCTTGAGGGCAATCAGATTGTATTGCCAGGCCCTTCAACAACTCAAGGGCACCCCTGTTATTTTCCATTTTTGGTGATACGCATGGGGCCTTCTGTTTCTGATTTAGTTGGGGTATGTATCCAGCACTGGGATTGCTACATCAAAGGTCATGCCCAGTTTTTTCCCACATTGGGCTTTGCTTTCCCAGAATGTTTCAATTCACATTTTCACCCCCAGTGCCTTTAGTGGGTTTGTTTCCTCACGGGATTGATGTTACCCCATGTCTCTGTTGCCCCGTGTCTCTGTTACCCTCCTTGCTACTTTGGAGAGCTCTGGTGAAGCTTCAGAGTGTTTGAACTTGTCTTTCTCTTATTGTTAGGGACACCCTGCTATTTGAGGTGTACATTTCTTCTGTTGAAAGCCGTCAGTTCCTCTCCTCTGACCACTTCTCCCTTAGTGGATGGCTCTTGGCCTTCCATGTTTGTGTAGAAATAGCCCTGGTTTAGGCTGTCTTTGCTGAGATTGTGCAGAGCTTCAGGCCCAGTTTTTGGGGGGCTCTGGATGGTTGGCAGGCTTGCTGGGACAGGGCTTCTCAGGAATTCTCCCAAGCATCTGAACAAGGTTTGGCCCTGAACCTTGGGTTCTGTGCCAAGGATCCCCACAGCAGCCTAGATGGAAAGACTAATGCTCGGAAGTCCGATGTAGGGCAGTTGGCTCTCTCTCCTCCTGGGCCCCACTGAGAAGTCAGCTGGGAAGTCACCCTTGCCTAGACAAATGAACTGACCTATGGATGGGTTTATTTACCATTATTCATAAAATTGTTAGAGATTATCTGTTGTTTTAGTCTCATCGACCTAGGTCCTCCTTCTAAAACTAGTCTCCCATCTTTTGACACCATTAAAGAAGAGGATGACAGTTTCCTTAGTTCTGGCAGCAAGGTAACCCAGACCCTTAAGATACATTAAGGACACCTAGTCCCTAGCAGGAGTGTATTGTTTGGTTGATTGGTGGTTCCTCTCTGTGAAATCAAAGACTGAAGAAAGATTGGTGAATATTGTGAATAGTCCTAAGGTATGCTAAACACTTTTCTCGATGAGAAAATATGGGGTAGATCAATGTAATTAATGGTACTCTAAGTCTTAACTGAAGTCTTCTTGTTTCCTGAAATTGGGTGTCCAGAAAACCTTCAAATGTCAAAGGAATGTTGAATAGACTGTTTCTATCTGTAAATTTAGGGGAAACATTTATTTTTCTTTTTAAATATGAATTGAACCACATTTGGTACCACTCCTAAGCAAACTATAACTTATTTTTCTTAGGCTTTATTTAATTTTATTTGTTTTCCATTGAACAAAAATAAATTTTCTCTCTCTCTCACTTATGCTTTTCCCATTGGAGAAAGAAAAGCAAAACCCTTATAATTAGTGTTTATAGTCAAATAAAACAGGTTCTGACATTGACTGTATCCAAAATATTTTTTTTTCTACACCTCAAGTTCTTCATCAATTTGAGTTTAATTAGATTAGTTCATTTGGGAAAGATTGAAGTCCTCCCTTCAGGGAAGATTCTAAATTTTTCTGTTGTCAAGTGATTTTTCCCCAGAGTCATTTTCAATTTTAAGTGACTGATGGATTATTTAGATCAAATAGAGTTCTTTGCTATCATCCAGAAAAGTAAATGAATCTCCACAATATGGAGAGATCATCAAAGGGGTGGTATAGTTTTTACTCAAGACTGATGATGTCACTGGTGTAGGGAACTCCATGAAAGATTTCTCCATGTGGTTGGGACCCCTTTCTGTCATTTACTGTTCTGTAATTATGTTTGTCAAGAGGATGCATGACTTGTCCAAGGTCATCCAGCCCTAGTGTCCAGAATTGGAGGTGGCAGTAGGATTTGAATTGTGCTCTTGATGATTCTGGGGCTATGCTTTTGAAGGTGCTTCCTCTCTCTTGCCTCTGATGGAAGTATGTCCTTCCTTTGTTTAAAGGACAATTTTCTTTTTCATTGCGTCAGCAGAAGACAGAAGCAAGTGCTGATGACCAGTTGGTGGAAAAGAGAAGGGGAACTCTCCCCTCCTAGGGTTCATTGTGAACTGGCTGCCAGAGTTAGCAAGTTGTGGTTGTACTTTTGTTAACCTTGCTTTGCACCTGGGAGAGACAAGCCTCCCTATTTGGAACACGTTGAAGGGGGCCAGAAGATATTTAAGGGTTGTTTAGCAATTATTCCTCCATTTTCCAGATGTGGAAGTTGAGAACCAGGAAGAAAAGTGACTTGTCCAGGTCACAGGCTGAGATGTGAACCCACTTCTTCAGAATCTAAATTTAATTATCTTTCTATGGCTCCATGTTGCCTTTTGTTATGTGGGCAAATGAAGATTTGGGCTTCTGAGTTTCAGTAGCAGTCTTGCTGACTTCACATTTGTTCCCATGTCTGATGGTGGAATACATAAAGACACCCATGGGTATCTGTTATCATTCATTTTTAAAGAGATAAATGGTTTGTTTTATAGGTTTTTAACTTGATACAGCTTTGATATCTTTGACTTCAACTCAGATCCATTTGTCCTAATTTTTTAAAAAAATTTTAATTTATTTTTCCAACTGCATGCCAAGATAGTTTTAACAATCATACTTATACAAGGTTTTGAGTTTCATATTTTTCTCTTTCCCTCTACCCCCTGACAGAAGGTAATCTACTATATAACTTACACATGTTTAGCCATGTTAAACCATAAATACATATTAATTATGTTGTAAAAGAAGAATCAAATCAAAATGGGAAAAAATTAGAGAAAAAACACATGTAAAGATAGCATTTTAAAAATTGAAGGTAGTAAGCTTTGGTCTGCATTTAAATTCCACAGTTCCTTCTCTGATTATGGATGGTATTTTCCTTTGAGAATTTTCTTTGAGAATTGCTTATTTCTTTGAGAATTTGCTTATTGTGCTGCTGAAATGATCAAAGCCATCATAGTGTTGTTGATAGTGTGTTCAGTGTTCTGGTTCTGCTTACTTCACTCAGCATCAGCTCATGAAATTCTTTCCAGGCTCTTCTGAAATCCTGTCCTTCATGTCCTTTCATGCCACCATTTGCTCAGCCATTTCCCAATGATGGGCATCCCTGCAATACATTTGTCCTAATTTCTCGACAGCTTTTCTGGATTGTTCTGACACAGTTTCTATCAAACCAAGGAATTTAGATCAGGGTTGGGAGGAATAGGCTATTGTTTTATAAATAAGGTAGCTCTGATCTTCTTGTATGTCTTCTCATCCTGTCCTACTCTAGGCTAGACTGCTTAGATAGTATCAATGAAAACACAGGACCCCTGCCACCAAGATAAGTTCAATTAAAGACTTATTAATTAAGAGCATTACCATATGTCAGGCCCTGGGAGGATTTCAGGGATGAGCTTATGGTCTAAGGATGGGGAACGAGGAGTGGGCTGTGATGGGGCAGAAGTGGACAGTGGGGCAGACGGCTTCACAAACTTGTTACTGCCATTGCTCCAGGGTGGTGGGTCATGGTTAGCAAGTGAGCTTTGTGGAACCAATTCCTTCCCTCCTTTCTTCCTTTCCAAAAGTTTCAAGGGACCTGCAGGGTTGCTGTTTTAACATGGACAGTTTTGACTTCTGATTCCTCCACTGTCCTACTTGAGAAGGTCCAGGGGTCTTATTCTTGTTCCCTGCAAATCATGTAGGAAACATCTCCCAACTCCTTGTCTTTGTACAAGCTGGACCCCAAGTCCAGAATGCTATCCCTAGCTCTTGGAGTTCCATATGCCCTTCTATATGGGTTCAAGACCACTTCCTACCTATATGAAACTTCCTCCTTAGATTCCATTGGTTTGTGTTCCTCCCTTTTAAAATGTTTACCCATATATTTTGCATTTGCTTGTACATAACTTGGCATGGCAGTTTTGGCCTCAAAGCCAGGCAAATTGGGGGGTCAAGTCCTGTGTGACCTTGGGTATCACTAATTAGAGTTGTAGGTCAAGTTCTCTAAGATTCTAATTTGCAGAACAGATGCCATCCTGCTTTGGTAAGAGGGAGTTGCCTTCCCTCCATTAGTTATCTCCAATTTAACCGGGATTTATCCTGCTGTTTCTTCCTAGAGTGTGAGCTACTTGAGGGCAGGGGTTGTCCTTTGCCTTTCTTTGGATCCCCAGGCTTAACACTATGTCAGACTGTCTGAGATCCCAGGTCCCACCCTTCTCTCAACCCCCTCCCCTTATATTTGCTTGTCTGTGTGCAAGCTGTTTCCCATCTGAGCACAGAGATGATTTTTCTTTTATCTTTGTAGTCCACTGTGTGGTCATATTGAATTGAATTATTTTCACAAACTGATTTCCTGACCATGGAGAGATGCAGTGCCTGTCCCTTGAGGCTTTCTATTAGTCCCTTCCTTTCTCTTCTCAAATTACAGTACTGTTGCGGCCTGTCCTGCCCAGGAGGTGATGGCTTCTTCCTCCACTGACCTGAGGGTTCTACCGAGTTGAGAAGAGACAGGACTGGTCTTTGAGACAGTGCGCATCATTTGGTTTTCTTTTTTTATTGTCATAACACCTTTACAAGATGCTTCTTAAGGGTGGAGTTGAGCGTGCATTGTTGGAAAGACCAACCATACCTACAAATCAAGAGTTCATAATTTACTGAATGACATTATTACTCAGGAAAACAATTGTTCAACTTCTTTCTTTCTGCTGTTATAAGCAAGAACAGACCTTTTCAAAAGTTGATTATTCAGTGAAACTTAGTTCTTTTCTTATACCTTGTGTGTTGGTGGAGTGTAACATTTCATCTTAAACCAGATCCCGTGGTTACAAACAAAGATAAGAAGGTTGATTAATGTTATTAATAGTCCTGTGAAAACCGTATGCTCAGTCACAAGGAGGATGTTTGCCCTCTTATGAATTCATTGCTGCTATTTTGAGCCTGGTCTCTGGAGGATTATTGTCCTTGAGGAAGGCCAGTTTCTCAGTTGCCTCTGAGAAAAGTATTATCACTCCCAGGAACTGGCCTCAGCATTTCAATACTACCATCTTTAAATACTTAAATACTTCTGCTACCAGGGATGTCCTTGGTGTGTCCACTCTCTCCACTGATGCAGATCGCAGCTCCTTGGATTCCCCAGCTCTCTATCCCTGGTCCAAGTGATGAAATTATCTGCTGTCTTCTTGTAGACGAAACAATAGCTAAATATTCACTTTCTCTGCTGAGTATGTGAGGGAAAGGAGTGAACTGGAGATAGAAGATGAAACAGCGCTTTTAACTCCCCTCTCCTCAAATGAGTAAGGAAGGGGCTGGCCCGGACAACCCTTCAGGCGTGGCCTGTCTCCCCTGGGCTCAGTGATGGCATCTGTAAAACAAAGGGGTGGAAGAGGCCTCTGGCCTCATGAACTCTCTTTGGCAGTCTATCAAAGTCTACCAGAATCATGATTTCGAATACATAAAGTTTTGTAGGATAAAGTAGAAAAGAATTTTTTGCAAGTTCCAAGCTCAGCTGTATCCATAGGACACCCAGATTAGAAACCCCTGGCCTAGATGGTCTGGCCTATCCATGGACCCTGGTTGGAGGGTTGGGGAGGGTTGTGTATCTCATATTAGGAGACCTGGCCTAGATGAACTGACCTATCCATGGACCCTGGTGGGGGGGTTTGGGAGGGTTGTGTGTCTCACATTAGGAGCCCCTGGCCCCAACCTTCAAGTCCCTTTCTGTGCTATGGTTGCCTGCATTTTTTTTTTTCTGTGTGCTGGGTTGCAACCTGGTGAACTCCACAGATCCCTGGCTGTGAGACACACATATCATTTTACAGGATACGCAGCTCCTTAATTGCCAGAGTACCATCTTAAAGGCCACTTCCTTGTGGGGAGGTAAAGCCTGGAGGTCAAGGAAAGGGCCCCAGGCTCCTGCCAGGAGAGGTCGGTCCTGGAGAGATCAGTGTAGATGGTCCTGGCGGCAACAATTGTGTTTCCACTAAGAGTGGCAGAGCCTGTAATTTCACCAGCCCAGCGGTCGCCACGGGCTCCATTCCCAAGGTTTAAAACAAAACAAAACAAAAAACAGAAAAGAAAAGCTGTTTGGTTGCAACAGAGCTTTAATCACAAAGACTCTTTTCCTGGAATGCTATTCATTTATCCATCTCCTTTTAATAACATGAATTTGTTTTGTATTGTTTTTGGAAACAAACAAAAAATTCATCACTTTTATTTTTATTGTAAAGTTCAAAATATCTAAAGGGTTGTGGAATTTATGTGCTAATGTGTTTTTCATCACAAAGATTCCATATATTGAAAGGGAAAAGTACCAAATGTTCACGTGGTTCCTGGGTGAATCACCTCTTAAAATATTCCACAACTTTCTCCAATAATGAAAAATAATCTCAACAATGAAGCGTCATTTCATCAGGCAGCTGTTGCCACTTGATGAGGCCTCCATCTCTTGGGTGTGCAGCGTCCTTGCTGTATGTCGAAGCTAAATTGGCCTCCTGGAAGAAAGATTTGTCTTTGTTTATAAAGATGAAAAGATTTGCCTCTGTAATAACGCTCATCATAAACACAGACCAGCTCAAAGGTTGGGCCAGAGATGACTCAGGCATTTAAAAATGGATTCATATTTGCAGTATTTTTCCAATGGAATAGAATGAGTGTGTACAAAGATCAAAGAATTACCATCCTTCCAGGCAACAGACTCGGCCCCCTCTATATGACCACCAGCTTGCCTTTGGGGTCCCCAAAGGTTGAGCTCTAGTGGTACAGGTGGGTGATGCTGATGGCATATATGGACATGATAATAAATGAATAACAATGTACAGCCCATCTTTAAGAGGACAACATGTTGTGATGGATGGAATACTAGACCTGTGGTTAGAAAGACCAGGATTCAAATTTCAGTCTTCAACACTTAATATGGGTCATGGACAAACCATGTGACCCTGTGATCTCCAGTTTCCTTACCTTTAAAATGAGGCTAATATAATTGGGGAAAAGAGGAAACCAGGGCTCTGATATCAGAGTTTTATTGTTGTTCAGCCATTCCAGGTGTATCCTACTCTTTGGGACCCCATTTGGGGTTTTCTGGGGTAATTTACCATTTCCTTCTTCAGCTCATTTTACAAATGAGAAAACTGAGGTCAACAGGGTTAAGTGACTTGTCCAGGGTCACCCAACTAGTAAATGTTTGGGCCCAGATTTGAATTCACAATGACGAGTCTTTCTGACTCTAGACATGGCACTGTCGACTATACTACCTGGCTGTCCAGTTGTCTGGGCCCTGTGTTCAAATTCAGCCACAAGCTAGTTGGTTGGCCTGTCCTGGGCCTTTGTTTCCTCATCTATAAAGAGAGACAGTTGGTCTAGATGGCCTTAGAGTCCCTTCTGTGATCCTAGCCCACCTACCTTTGATGACCAAATGAAACACTGTAACATGCTTTGCAAACCAAAACGGCCTTGGAAATGTTAGTTGCCATTATTGATGCTGCAGAATATCAAAAGCTCTTTAAAATGGGCAGCATCCCCTTCAGAAACTGAGTGATTGGCTAGAATCTGCACCGGTATCAGGAGGCAGGAGTACTCCTTGACCCACCAGAGAGCTTCCTTGTGTGACCTGGGGCAACTGCTGCACTTCTCTGGGCCCCGTGTGGAGACAGGAGAAAAGAGATTGGATTTGCCCCTGGTTGAACTGTCACCTTGGACAGATCATTCAATTCTGTGAGCCTCAGGTTTCTTGTCTATAAAATGGAGATGATGACACATCTAGTATCTATCTCATGGGTCTTGTGAGGGGGAGGACGAGAGCTTTGCAAGCTTGTGGGCACCTTGGGCAAGACCTCCTGCCTGGTTGGTCTGTCTCCAGACTGGGAGGGGATGGTTATTGATGTGATCAGTGATATCAGTGGCATTTAGGTTGTCCAGAGGGCAAAATTTCCTCCACTCAGTATAGACATTGTAGCTTTTTTATTCCTTTCCTACTGATCGATGGGTGAGTATTTGACTTCCTAGGTTTCTGATATGGATTCAGTTAATTCAATAAGTTTTAATTATTAAATGATGCATTTGGTGCTGTTAATTCAAAACAAAGATTCAAGCAACTTCCCTCCTCCTAGGTTCTCTTAGCCTTATGTGTATGTTATGTGGAGATGCATTCCAATAAAAAGATGACAGGGCTATAGATTTAGAACCATAGAATTTGTTGAGTCACCTTGGTATGAACCAGGCAAATATTTATTTTTATTACTGTTCCTTTGTTGTCTAATCTGTGTTTCATATACTTCATTTTAGGGATTCCTTTGGTTGACATCTCCCACTTTGTTTTCTTTCAGGGAGTGGGTTAATCGATCCCCATCTATTCATTTTCTGAGAGTGTTAATCTGCCTGAGATTACTCATGAGGGATCCCTGTTATCAGGTTGGTTTGATGAAAATATCCAATTGTTTTTCTTTTGTTAAAATGAAGATGATAATGAACAGTGGTTTTCTAGAGTAATTTTTCTCCCTTAGAACCAGGTGCCTTTCAAATCTTGAACCCTCCCATGCTAATCAAAGAGATTCTGCAACATTTGAATTTGACAGAAAAAAGTATTTATAGGGGTTTATCATTTTTGCCTTTTCTTGAGACAAATGCATTTCTAGTCTGTCTTAATTAGGGTTTGTGTTTCTAGCTATTAACTCTTAACCCATAGAAGATCATTTTTGAGTGGCCATCCAAGCCCCTTCTGAGGTGAGGTCCATGGGTTGACCCATGATATTCTAGTAGGTCGTGGCAACTCTGGATATGAATGTGACTTTGGAGGCAGCCAAGGGGCTGGGGCCTTACGAAATTTATCTCTTTCTCTTTACAGCCTCCAACTACATCTCAACTTTTCTAGCTCTTGTCCCATCAAACCTCCTTTTTCTCCTAAGCTATCTATTTCTATTTCTGGGTCTCCCCTCCCAGCTCTCCAGAAGTTTGGGATCCTCCTTGACACCACTCTCTTCCTCATCCACCCCATCCAGCCAGCTGCTGAGTCTTATCAAGGCAACTTCTAAAATAGCCCAGCCCTAACATCTCTCCCTTCACTGCCACCCCAATTCGATTCATGGTTCGGCCCCTCCTCCCTGCTCCCTTTTCTTGGGGGGACTCTTCTATTCAGATCACACTCCTAATTCAGATCACACTCCTTATAGTTGTGCTGTAGAATGATTTGCACTTTGAAACCTAACACCATGCTCATCTTACTTGTTTAAAGTATAAGTTCGTGGTCAGTCAAGGTCTGTATCATCTTTGTGTCCACAGGGCCTTGTATTCAGTGGGTACATAATAAATGTTTGTTTAATTAAATTGATACTGATCAAATTGTACAAGAAACTAGATGTGACTTAATGGTAGGACCTAGCAGGTCTTATTCTTTCCACTTCAATGAAAAGTTACGGACTATCAGTTTTCATGCCAAAGACAACTCATATGTATGTTTTCTCATGTTGTTTGTGGGGGAACCTTTTGCCACTACCACCATGAAAGATTTTGAGGGGATCCCCCCTTTATAAGTAGTTAGACTTTGGGACCAAAGCCGATCCTTCACTTGTCTATATTTTGTTACCTTAGTTCATCTCTATTCTGCTTGATGATGATGCTTCTTACTTCTATCAGAACAGAACCCAACCACCCCTTCTCATCCTGTTCAGCTCTTGATAGTATCAACCCATTAATTTCCCCTATAGAGCCACCCAATGTGCTGAGGGTGGTGGGGCCACTAGGATGAAGACTCATCCTGGGTTCAAATCTATTCTCAGACTCTTACCAGCAATGTGACCCTGGGCAAGTCACTAACTCTGTTTGCCTCAGCTTCCTTATCTGTAAAATGAACTGAGAAGACAAGGGCAAACCACTTCAGCAACTTTGCCAAGAAACCTCCAAATGGGGTCCCGTCTGAACAACAAGAGTCGAGTGTTAAGTTTCTGGCTGCCCCCATACGTCGTCCCCCTCTTCTTAGCTGTTTGCCTTTCCAGTCCCAGATGTCTTTGATGGCCTTCTCATAAATCCTCAGTCATGTGTTATTCCTCGCCCTCTGGGTAATCACAATTTTCATTCCTCATGGACTGTGGTGGCTTTTGTGACTGGTAATTCGGGCTAAATGGGTGAACTAGAGAGCTTTCTCTGGTCTACCTAAGCTGTAGGTCTTAGACACCCCCAGGGAGCCAGACAGGTGCTCCCTGGAGAGGTGTTCTCTGTTTGCAGGCTGATGACACTGTGGCGCCAGACTCCTTTGGCTCACTTCCCCAGCCCAGGCTGCTTTTCTTTATTGCTTGCTTGATCTTAGCAGATTGTCCTTCTTAAATAGCATAATTCTGTGCTGATAAAATGACTACAAAAGTTGTTGTGCCCTGAAACAAAGACCTACCCATGTTGGTTGGACTAGAAAAGAGGACCTCCTAGTTTTCTTTGCCTCAGGGGGCTAGAGCTTAGATGTTAGCAGAGGTGGGCTTGACCCTGCCTAGCCTCTGGTTCAGGTGTGTCCCCAAGTCTCACTCTCTACACCCCTTGATGGCGAGGCTTGTCACATGGCTTCCCTACTTTCTTGGCCTGGACTCTTTTGGATGAGGCTTTCTTCCCCCCTTAGACTCTCAGCCTACTTCAGTTCCTCAACTGTTGAGACACCAGTTTCTGGTCATGATGAATTTTATTCTTGGACTCTTAGCTTATTAGGTTATTTTCCTCTCCACTCTCAATTCCCTTCATCTGGCATCTCCTATCCTCTTTCATGCCAGCGTCAGGCATGATTCCCTTTTAATCTCCTTTCAATCAGCTTTTAATTATTGTACACGTGTATTTTTGAAACAGCCACAGTTCCCTTAGGTGGCTCTGTTTGCCATGGTCATCAGGGTTAGACCCGGTTCAGAGACCTGAGGAGTGCTGGTCTCCCAAGCTCTCCCTTGGTGGCTCATACTTGGCCCCTTAGAGTCCTCAGACTTAGCAGAGCCAATTATGTTTGTATGACGGTTTGGCCGTGCTGGCGGAGGCTGCAGGGTCTGAGGGAGCTTGAACTCCAAGAAACTCTGAAGTGATCTGGTTGATCAAGAAGACTTGATTATCATTCTAAGGCTAAAATATTAGAACAAGCATAGGACACAGTTTTTTTTCTTTGTGAATTTAATCATAGAATCACAGAATTTTGAAGTTGTTTATTTTATTTTATTAGAGATAAAACTATGACTGTGGTTCAAAGACCATTGTATATAGGATTATTATTATAAATCAACCATCTCCAGTCATCCTGATCCCTAGCCGGCCCCTGGACCCAGGTGGCTCTGGAGGAGAAAATGAGGCTGAGCATAGCCCCCTCACTCAAATAGGATTCACATGCTTGTCATGACTTTACCTCCCTGATGTTGTGGTCTTTGAAAATGAAGGACAAGCATCATAATAGAAACCAACAAGTCAAGTGATGAGCATTTCTTAAGCATCTATTGGGTACCAGGTTCTGGTGATGCAGGTGGAGCTTAAATGGGAAGATGCCAGTAATCCAAGATGACAGACAAGCCAAAAGACCACTTTTACTTGACTTTGGAATGTATGAATATGAATGTGTCTGGCACAGAATAGAAGTATGCCACTTACTGGTTGCCTGTGGTCCCATGAGGTTGTCAGACTGACTCAGAGGGCAACTTGCAATCATTTCCTTTGACAACATGGTCTAGAACTTTTCCAGAAGTGGAAGTCAAGTTCTAGCTTATAGGACCCACTCTCTCCTCACTTTTTTTTTGCATTCAGCTCTTTTGCTGGTCCTGTGGCACTGTGCCCGCTTTCCTGTATTGATCGCGGCTCAGCAGCAGCAGCTGCCAGTTCCTCCAGTCCCCTGGGATGTTACTCATTTGGCCTGGTGACTTGAGGCCTTTGAGGATGGCTCAAGATTGCTAAATCAATTTCTTGCTTATCTTGGGTTTCCACTCCCTACTAAATTTTATTCCATTTTTTCACATCATCACTGGATCCGAAAACAGCCTTTTTAATGATTTCATCATCCCTCTCCATCTTGACCTTTAGCCTGAACCCTTCCGTGACCCTTCTCTTGGCTCCCATGTTTATTTAGCAGAACAAAACAGACAAACAAACAAGATAAAACCCAGCCTGGACTTGTCCTGGGCTTTAACTTTTCCTAATACAATTTGTACAGGGCCATGGACCTCTTCCGTGAGCATCCTTTACGTCCATGTCCTCTTGTTTAGAATCTGATATTTCTTGCTTTCCTTTTGCATCCAAGTAACCCCTTTCCCCCTATTTATTGGAATAATTTCTTCCTGTGTTTTCAGAGCTTTTTTCTTTAAAGGTTTATATCTGTTTCAGCTGACTTTTGGTACAAAAATGTTCCTAGAGGTTACCGTCCCTTCTCTGGATCTTTGACATCTTCTTTTCCCAAAGAATGACAATTGATGTTTATTTAGGACTACATAAAGCCACACAGAAAGCCTGTGAGGCAGGGACTACATGTCCTTAGCCTTTACAGCGAGGAAACCCATGGCTCCAGATCTTGCCCCCGGTCACTCAGCTTTCAAAAGGAGGTTCCGAGGTCAGGTCTTCCTCCCTTCAAGCTTCCTATTCTGTTCTTTCTGCAAAGTTTTGTGTCAGATTATGCTTGGCTTTCCTTTATCATCCATGGGTCCCTTGACCCAAGAATCCAAATGCTTTATCAACCAGTTCTCTCTCTTCTCTTCTCTTCTCTTCTCTTCTCTTCTCTTCTCTTCTCTTCTCTTCTCTTCTCTTCTCTTCTCTTCTCTTCTCTTCTCTTCTCTTCTCTTCTCTTCTCTTCTTTTCTCTTCTCTCTCTCCCTCCCTCCCTCCCTCTCTCTTTCTTCCCCTTTCCCTCTTTCTCCTCTCCCCCTGTCTCTCTCTCCTAATCTTCCTAAATAAAATTTCAGTCTTGAGTGTCATTTTGCAAAATCTCATTTTGATACTAAATTTGTCTTTTTGCAATAGGATGACTATCTACAACCTGTAATTTGCAAATAGATATCTGACATCCTAGTTCCATTGATGACTCTCTTCTTGAATTCTGTCTCTGGTTCATTTCTGGTCCTCTCTTGGTCCTCCTCTTGGGGCCTCCTCTCTGGGATACTAGATCTATGTTAGCAGAGATCTCTGTCTCCTTGTTCAGTTTAAAATCTTCTTTGGTACATTTATAAGGCATTAGGAAGAGAGGTTGTTATTGTTTTTAACTGATCATTCTAATGTACACTCCATTCCTTGCCAAGAACCTTTTATGATTGCATTTTAAAGAATTAAAATTAGAAGAATGATATGAATTCTATAATTAAGCAGCTTACCTATAAGCATGAAGCAGTGTTTCAGATTTGAACTCAGGTCCTACTGAGTTCAGGGCTGGTGTTCTATCCACTGTGACACCTAGCTGCCCTGTTTCATACATTCTTAAATGCCACAATATTTTGGTCAATTTTAAAAGGGCAAAAAAAATCCTTAGCATTGAGGTATATATGTTATTTGACAGATTGAATGAAATAGTAGAAGACTCTTTTTTTGATATCCTTTCTTCTTAGATTTTTTAAAGGCATTTGTTTTAAATTAATGTTGTTACCTGATCAAACTGAGGAAGCAGAATGGTATTGTAAGCTCTACTTTGGGGAGGAAGATATAGTCTCTCCTCATCATAAAATGTCATCTCTTAACGATATCTCTTGCCTGGGTTTCTGGGTTACCTGGGGTAAAACACATTTGGGTTTTTCATGTTCACATTATAATATACAAAACCCAACACAATGAAGTGGGCAAATTATGACTCCCCTTTCCCTGGGTGCTCTTTAACAATGGTTTTTGTTCTCATGAAAGTTAATGTTATTTTTTACTTTTATTAGGAAATACTCCATAACTTGGGTGGGATTGAAAACCTGGCCCAGGTAAGGGACCTTTACTTGTTTTTGTAGTAGCTTTGTAGCTTGGCATTCACCTTGGGGCAGGTGGCCTGTAGGTACTGGAGAGCAGGGTGGATTTGTTCTACCCCTGGGCCAGCAGGTGTGACTCATAGGCTTTCAGAAAACCAAAGCCACCAGGCCTCTTCTCCTAGAGGCCAACACCCAGGGTGGGGGAATTAAATTGAAAAGATCCTGCCTGTTGAAATTAGAGAGGGTGAAAAAGGTCAAGTCATAATTTAGTTTAGTCAAGAGAAAACTATGAGGCAACCTGATCATTCTATTTATTTCCTCAATACAAATAGGATCTGAAAAAAATTTTAAAAAAATCCTGAGTTCCTAAAGGTGGCATTAGCTCTTTAAGCAAAAATGATGAACATGTTCATAATATGAAAAATCAACAATGAAATATAGAATAATACACTTTTTAGTTTATAACATGTATGCTTAATGAGGGTCATAAGAGGACAAATCACTTTTGGTGTAGGCACTGTGTCTTATCTTTATTAAAAACCAAATAATAAATACAATTCCCAATTCTAGGAATCTCCATTAATCCTGGTAGAGCTCAGTCTCCAAAATTATCTGTACAAAGCATGTTGTTCTGGTATTACTGGTGGCCCAGAGGAAACTAATGGCCTTCTTCCATCTGTGGCATACAGGACAGAATAAATTATGTTCAGCAGAGTATCAGTAGTAAATATATTTTATTGACCATACCTTCTCCGTTACCCAAATTTTCAATTAAACAAAATATCAAAATTGCAGTTTCCTATGTTTGGAAATTTTTCTTAGAATTTAGTTTATGTTTGAAATGATTTTGATCATTTTGAAACAATATAGTCGGTCAAAGTGCTTTATCTCATTTGTTCCTCACAATGGCCTTGGGAAGGAGACTATTGTATGCCCCATTTTACAGATGAGGAAACTGAGATCCACAGAGGTGAACTTGCCCAAGTCACCAAGTTCATCTTAAGTATCTTGAAGTAGGATTGAAATCCCTCCTTCCTGACTCCAAATGGGTCCATATTGTAAGTTGTAAGTTGTTATCACATCCATTTCACATGCTGTACATGCACATGCTCTCCTGTACCCTTATTGATCCCTGGTTCTGATAGTAGCTGCACCTCTCTGTGCTTGTCCTGACACCTACTGAATGGTGTGAGATAAGAATTTTGAAGCTCCATATGTACTTTGAATTTGAGTACATTTTGTTGTGTGGAAAGAGATAGATGATGTTTGGTGATAAAGCTCTTTCCTTTGGAATTGGGGGTCCTGGATTCAAATCCCAGCTCTAACTGTTGGTGAATGTAGACAAGGGAGAATTCACCTCTGTTGGCTCAGTTTCTCATCTGTAAAATTGTAGAAATCTACTCAAGGCTTTTCTAGGTCTGGCTCTGGTGAGGGGAACTGGGACCTTAACAGAGGGCGGGGAAGTCAGGAGAAACCCTCAGTGGAGCCCTGGCAACGGTTTTGTGACCCTGGGCTGCCACCCAGAGTTCATGTGGGAAAGCTTCCGTTCCCCTTGTTACTTCACTTTTGTGTTTGGTCTTCTTTTCAGTACATGGAAATCGTAGCTGATGGTTATCTGGGCTATGGAGAAGAACAGCATAATGTGGACAAGTTAGTCAATATGACGTGTAAGTGTTGGGTAGGGGCGGAGAGCTGACTGGTGTCCCTGCTGGTGGGGGGCCACCGGTGTACCTGCTCCCCGGCTCTTTGTGTGTGTGTGTGTGTGTGTGTATGACTCCATCTGTGTCTCTCCTTCCCTTCTCCCCTCCCTCTTCCTCCCTCCTTCCCTCTTTCTCTGTTCCTGTGTCTGTCACTCTCTCCCTTCTCTCTCTCTGTCTGTTTCTCTCCTCTCCCTCCCTCTGTGTCTGTCAGTCTCTCTCTGTCTCTCTGTCTCTCTCTCTCTCTCTCTCTCTCTCTCTCTCTCTCTCTCCAGACACTCTCCTTCCCTCCCTGTCTATGCGTGTCTCTCTTTATCTCCTCCCCTCTTTCTCCTCCTTCTCTTCAAAAAGACCCTGTTTTTACTTATCGAGTTCCAGGCTTTCCCCTCTGAAGAATGTAAGCTCCTTGAGGGCAAGGACTGGTTTTCTTGTAACTTTTGAGTTTTTGAGTCCACAGTATCTAGTACTTTGCAGGAAGTCAGTGCTCAATAAATCGGACTGGACTTTCTGTTCCTTGTAGTGAATAGGTGGTGGGAATCTGTGGTGGGGGAGAAAGAGGTTAATTTGAGTATTAAAGTATTAAAGTTAATTTGAGTATTAAAGATGTTTAAAACTTATGGCATGAAACTCATGCAATTCATTGAAGCTGATGGTACCAGTTGACTTTGTAGTCAAGAAGATCTGGGTTCAAGTCCTGCCCTATCACATAGATAAGTGGGGACGTAGACAAGCCACTTAATCTCATTGCCTTCTGCCAACAGTCCTTCAAGTTGGTAAGGTATACATTTGTTTCCCATCTGTACTGGTGCGCGGTGGGGTGGCAAGTACCTGCTCCAGGAGTTTCTCTGCCACAGTAAAATCACAGGTTTAGGATATCTTCTCTCCTGTCTCCCCTCAATCTCAATATACGTTAAATATAGAGGGGAACAGCTTTCAGATCATGACTAGTTTTGGCAAACATTTTTGGTAAGATTTATTGAATAAAGTATTTATCTATTAAATACATATAACTTCCATTAAATGAACTGGATGAATTCCTTCAGTTTTGGTAAAATGCTATTTTTCCATTGATTTGCACTATCATTTCAGAGGTGGTACACATCTTTTCTATGAAATTAAAAAAAATTACTGCCATCAAGGTGATGTGTGTGTGTTTGCCATTGAACTATCTCTCAGTCCTGGAGGGTTTCCACCCTTTGTTACATGACTCTTTGCCACAAGGAGAAGCAACAAATCTTCCATTTACTGATTGGCCGTTATCCAATCCCATGAAACTCTGGATGGACTTTCCTGCCTGTCTAGATTGTTCGGCTGCATAGCATTGAGCTAATTAGAAAATGGTGTCTGGTCAGGCCCAGGAGAGATCTCTAGTGTCTATAAATGCCCCCCCACCTCACCCCCTTTTTAAAGAATGGGTAGGGAAAGAGAAGGAAGAGGCCAAGGTCTTCAGGACAGAAAAGGGGAAAGACCAAGGGAGAGGAGAGGAATGGTTCTATTCTGATAGAACCCAGCTCTGCTCCTCTTCTCTCCCCTCCTGGATCTAGTGGACCACTTGAATGACCTTGGCCATCTCCATTCCTTCATCTAGACTTCACTTCTTTCTTTCTTTTTTTTGCAAAGCAATGGGGTTAAGTGGCTTGCCCAAGGCCACACAGCTAGGTAATTATTAAGTGTCTGAGGCCGGATTTGAACTCAGGTACTCCGGACTCCAGGGTTGGTGCTCTATCCACTGCGTCACCTAGCTGCCCCAGACTTCACTATTTCTAATGGTCCCTCCTGCTCTGACAGTTTGTGAGGATCTGCTTCATCTCTTCTCATTTCTTTTAAGCTTTTTATAATTTGAATTTAAGCTGCTCAGAAAGATTCATCATGGTTTATAACATTTCCCCATTGTGGTGTGTCCCCATTGTGGTGTTTTCCAGGAACTGATCAGCACGGGGGTGGGGGGGGATGGGGCAAGAAACTCACTTCATGATTGTCTTTGTCTCCTAGATATCTTTCAGAAGCTTTCTGCAGTCAAGGATCAGAGAGAATGGGTCATGGCAAGTGGAGCTCACAAGGTAAGAGCCTTATGAAACAAATGATTCTACTTGTCATTTGAAACATGGTAGCTGGCCATGTTTCCTCACTCCCTTGCAGAAAAGCATCGGTGGTCTCTAGTGGTCTGCTTTGCACAGGCTGCTTCTACTTCCCATTCAGGGGATGTTCTCCTTTCCACTCTCCTCTTGGAAGCCTGAGGTCCTCTGATGACCTTTGCTGTGAGAGCCGCGTGACTCTTAGATCTATTCCTCCCTGCCCTGGTCCCAGCCCCACTTTGCATTCTGGATGTTCAGATCAGATGTTCAAAGATGACTCAGGCTCAGGAAGTCTGAGAATTGCTCAGTGTATTTCCTCCACATGGGCCCCTGTTCCAAAGCTTTCTTCTTGTTCTTCTATCCCAAAGCTGCTGCTATTTCTTCTTCCTCCTCTTTCTCTTCTTCTTCCTCCTCCTCCTCCTCCTCCTCCTCCTCCTTCCTTCCTTCCTTCCTTCCTTCCTTCCTTCTTTCCTTCTTTCCTTTCTATTCTATACCCTCCAGGATCTCCATTTCCCCACCATGTAGCTGGTCCTTGGCCTAATCTTGTCCATCTCTCTTGAGTTCCTCCCCTTCTCTCACTCATCAGGATCCATCCCCTCTTACCAGGCCACCTCCTTGGTTTCCTTCCTCACATCTTTCTCCTCTCCAGTCAACCTTCCAACAACTGCCAAAATCTTATTGCTAAGAAGGCAGATCTGTCTGTGTTATTTCCTACTCTGTTGGCTCTGTTCCAGCCCTTCAGTATGGATCACAGACTCCTCCTCTGTTTGTCGTCTAAAGATCCTCACCACTTCCTCCACCTCCTCATTCCAGCCATCCAGACCTGTCTCAGGATCTTCCCACACTCTATTTCTTTGCTTCCCACCTGGTGCTGGGATCTCATACCCTATTTCTTTGGAGGCTGTCAGGTGAGGAAGGAGTCCAGAGAGCAGCCTAATGGAGTCTTTGATAGACTTCAGAGGAAAGTAGCAGGGTCAGGGAAGCCTGCCAGGCCCTAGGGGATTGCTGGCCAAAGAGAACTGATTAGTGACCAAAACAGAGGGGGAATTGTCCAGCTTGGTTCTTCTGAAGTGTGAAATGGGGCTGGGCCTCTAGAACATGGGGCAACCACTCTGGCAGTTCTGTGTGGTCTCTGTCTGTCCTCTCTGCCGGTCATAACCTGGCACGTCTTTCTCTCAGGCAGTGAGGAGAAGTGCGCCCCTCTTCAGGAAGGTGGGCATTTTTAATGTGTGGATGAATTGTCTGTGAAATAGTTCTTTATGTTCTAACAAAATAAACAAGCAAAGAAAAAACTCATACCAACCAGGAAACATAATTTCTGGCCTTTAATTTAAAAAATCTAATTTTTTTCAGACATTGGTAAATTTATTAGGAGCCAGAGACACAAATGTTCTGTTGGGGGCCCTTCTTGCACTTACTAGTTTAGCAGAAAGGTAAGTTTCTTTTAATGTACTTTTAACTCTTCTGTTGATACTCATTCAGTCTTTGTTGTGACACAAGCTGCTTTTTCTTTTCCTTTAAAGTGGACATTCCCCTGGTTCCATTACTCAGTCTAATTTTGCAGAAAACCCCCACGGTGCAATCACATTATGCTCTGTTTCTTTTAAAAAAAATTCCAGGTCAATAGTCCCTTTTGATGTTGCTATAGGGTTTCCTTCTTTCCCTCTTTACTTGTATTTTTGAAATTGCCATAACTCTTTTCTTTAAAAAACTGCTTTCCCTCTTTTGTTTTTGATACCTTTCATCTTGATCATTTTTGACCCCCTGATTTTTTTCCTTAGTCATTTTGTTTTTTTCTTGAACTTATTTTTTCTTTCTTCTAATGTTAATAGGTGGGAATAATGTCTCTGTTACTTCATAGAAGTTGGGGGATCCATGTGTGTAGAATGTTGCATTACATGTTTTTGGTATCTTGGATGGTTTTGCTGATTTTTTTTCTCTGTCTTTTAAAAAATATTTGTTTAAAGGGATGGTTCTTTTGAAAAGGGAATGGGAAGGGACATATATTTTAACATAAAGATAAACATAAACATAAAACAAAATATAAAATTATATAAAAACAAAAGTTGTAATAAAATAATAAAATAATAGAAAAGTGCATGGGAAGCTCCTTCCCATCTTCCAAATCATTACATTTTGTAACTTCTAAATCCCTGTGTAACCTAATGAAGGTTGAGCCTCTTTATCTAAGGCAGAGAAAGAAGTAAAGGCTCAGTCATGGAGTTTATTTTTGGGGATGCATTGTTGAATCTCTCCATTCTGTGTGGTTTTGTGATATGTTAAATTTCTCCACTCTGTGTGGATCTTTGTGAGACAGAGCAAAATATGATGGTCAGAGCAGTGAAGGGGGAAATGAGGAGTAAGGGGATGAAGATTTTTGGTTGTGCCTAAGATTTTTCACTTTGTAGTCCAGAATGTAGGGAGAAGATAAGTGAGCTCAACATCGTAGAAAACCTGCTGATGATCTTACATGAATATGATTTGCTTTCTAAAAGGTAGGATTCTTGGTGGAAGAGACAATTTTTGCAGTAATGGTGGAAGGTTATTTTCTTTTCCTCTTATATAGTATGCTATTTATTTAATATTGTGACATTTCAGTGGTATGAAAATGTTTCATGTATGTGCAAGAAAGCTTACCCAGAGAAATGAATTGATAGAATTCAAGCCCATGTCATGTAAGCAGCCTCCTGTGAAACAGTTTGCAACTATCCATTATCACAATAATTCATAATGATCATTCTGAGTCCTAGAATTATAGGATTGAGAATTAGGAGGAAATTTAGGCCCAATCCCTTATTTGTACAAATGAAGAAATGGAGACTCAGAGGTCAGAGGCCTTGCTTAAGGTACAGTGGGTAGTGATGGCCAATTTGTATCCTGGATCACCATTGATCTCCTACCTATTTTATCACGATGGGCAACCAAGAAAAGTTAATGTGGCTTACATTCTGTTTCAGAGATCAGGAGGCCATTTTAACCTTTGAAAAAAATTTCCAACTAAAGATTTATTTTAGAGAGGTTTTTAGCAGATAAGGAGGTTCAGCATTCTGGGAAATTCACTTCATTCCTCAACAGTTCTGCCTTGAAGAGGCAATGATGTAGATTGTTCTATTCTCATGAGAACCAAAACAGATGAGATGTTTCTATTGATTTTCCTTCTTTCTTTTCTCTGGTCTGACTGTTTTAGAATATAAATATGCATGGAGAAAGGCTCCTTCCCATTTGTTCTGAAGTATGTCTTCAGTATTAAGAATGAAGCTTTTGGTGTTTCAAAGCTGTTTGGGGATTTTCTTCTCTCCTGAGCTTCTTCTATGCTCAAGAGTCACCATCCCAGCTGCTTATCTTGGAAGTCAGTTACTCTCTGTCTGCCTCATTTCTTTATCTGTAAAATGGGCATAATCATACCTACCCCCTGGATTGTTGTGAAGGTCAAATGAGATAATACTTGGAAAAAGGCTTTGCTAACTTTAAAGTATTCTAGCTAGCATTATTATTATTATTATTGTTATCATTATTATTTGAAATCTTTCTGCTGTCCTATAGACAGCAAGCAAATCACCTTGACAATGGCATTATGGCTCTAGAAATTTATGTCCTTCTACACAAACATACACATGCAATGAAAAACTCAAGATATCACCTTCCCAACGTCATAGAATTAGAAAACTGCTTGTTGGAGGAAGTCCAAGTGCAGCTAAACAGGAACAAGCAGAGGATAAAGCCTTCAACTTGGGAGCCTGGAAAACTAAATCCAAATCTTGTCTCAGAGACTTTATATCTGTTTGATCTTGGATAACTCATTACTTCTTTCTCAGCCTCAGTTTACTCCTTTGTAAAATTTGACAAAAATAGCCTCTCCCTGTCTGGGTTGTTGTAAGGCTCAAAGTACTGTAGAATAACAGCTGCTACTTTTCCTCCTTCTCCTCCTTCCTTTCCCCCCTTTTTCCTTCCCCTCCCCTTCCCCTCTTGCCTTCCATTATTGCAATGTGAGCTTCTTGAGAGAACTTCGCTTGCTTGAGGCAATAGTCCTAGCCCTTATTTTATATAACTTCTTGATCCATTCTGTTCCCCTCTGCTTGTCCAATTCCAATGACATATATTCCAATGAGTCATGTATGCAGAAGTCGGGGGGATGAAAAAACACTAGATACTGAGCCAAAACACCAGGGTTTGAACCCAGCTTTGCTCCATATTGACTTTGTTACTCCAAGTTAATTTCTGAACTCCTCAGTTTCTTCATCTGTAAGATGGGGGTAATCGTGGCTTTTCACCCAGTGTTGATGTGAAGGAATTTTGTCAAGTGTTCCATGATTGTGAGCTCTTAAGTACTTCACAGCTATCCATTGGTTCAAATCCCTTCTGTTTCTTCTTAGAGGCATGCTGAATGTCACCAGTAGGCATGTTGAGTGTCACCAATAGGCATGCTGAGGGTCACCAGTAGGCATGCTGAGTGTCACCAATATGCACGATCAGGTTAATTCTAATTCCACATCATTCTTATTTCCTTGAATTATTTCCTCTTCCATAAGCATATGTATCTTGTCTCTCTAATTAATTTTTTTTTTAGTTTTTGCAAGGCAATAGGGTTAAATGGCTTGCCCAAGGCCACACAGCTAGGTAATTAAGTGTCTGAGACTGGATTTGAACCCAGGTCCTCCTGACTCCAGAACCAATGCTTTATCCACTGCACCACCTAGCCGCCCCTCCTAATTAAATTTTAATGCAGTCATGTCTTAGATTTTTGTTTCCTCACATAATTCTTAACACATGGTAGGTGTTTTCATATATATTTATATTCACCCACATAGATACGTATATGGGTATATGTGTATACATATTATATACACAGATATGTACAGATTTTTATAGACACAAATGTGGACATGGATAGTGTAATAAAGAATCTGCTTCTAAGATGGTGTAATCTCTTGATGCCTCCAAGTAGGAAAGAGTCTTATCTCTCATATACTTTTGTTATAATGGATGGCAGCCATGACCCGAAGATAGTTTGATGAGGAGCTGGTGATCTTCCTTTGTAAAGCCAGCCTGCAGAAGCTTGCGTTCTCATTGCACATGCTATCTCTCCTTTCAGGCTAACTGCTGAATTGTTACGACTACTTTGTGCTGAATCCCAGGTGAAGGAGCAGGTGAAAGTGTATGAAGGTATCCCTATCCTCCTCAGCCTGCTCCATTCTGATCACCTGAAACTGCTCTGGAGCGTGGTCTGGATTCTGGTACAGGTGTGTGAGGATCCTGAGACCAGCGTGGAGATCCGCACATGGGGGGGCATCAAGCAGCTCCTGCACATTTTGCAAGGGTAGGTCCAGGCGCCTCCGCTTGGAATTTATTCAATAATTCATTGTTGAGAACTCCTTTCATCTCTTGCAGTGGAAGGAGTCATGGTGGGTGTGGATAGCTGGTGGCACCTGGGGTTTGTGTGGAAGAAGGAACCCAGGAGACATCATGTAAGATGAGGAGGGGGAGTGGATGCCCAGGTCCAGCATCCTGTCACTCTCTATGGGCCATTGAGATCTCTAGAGGAAAACCTTGTTCACCTTGGTGGGGGGGGTATATCTAGGAGATTCAAGTGAGAACGACCCAGGATGGCAAGGTATGAAGACCTTATCAAGGTGTTCTGTGTTTTACTAATATCCATCAGGTCAAATGCAGGTCTGCTTATTGGCTCCAGGGCATCATTGGATCAGTAGTGCATAAGATGCCCATGTCTTCTTGTCCTGAGCATTTCTTGTCTCCATGACCATCACCCCACCCCCTTTGTCCTTCTGTATCAAACACCTACCTTGTCCTCTTCTGGCCTTTTCATCGTTTTGGTTTTACCAGTGAGTCTCTCATGCTATCATTATCTTTTATTCTCTGGACTTGGGTGGCCCAACTTCTTTCCTCATTTGTTATTTCCTGGACAAGAGTCTTTATGGCACATCTTGTACCTAAGTAATTTCATTTGGAAATATGCTACAATCTCTTTTTACCATCTTGCTTTAAAAGTCTTTGGGCTATCTTCTTCAGAGATTATGCTAGTTACGATTTTCCATCATGATGCACGGCATATGTCTTCCAGTGATTTACAAGAATAGATTGGGAAAATTCAAGGATGCTTACTTTAAAAAATTCTTGGTGAAAAGAACTTAGTGATTGCCAAAAGCTAGGAAGGAAGTCTGTGCCACAATGGCCTTATCTCTTCTGACAGGATAACTAAGGGAATATGACAGCAAATAGTTTACCATGATTTGGCAAAACTTGAGAGTCTCTTGTGGAGAAGATGAGATGTGAGTTGAGATTATAATAGTAGTAGATGCATCTGGAAATGGATGAATCCCAGTCTCAAAGAGGAGTCACAGATAGCTAAATGGTTGCTGGCCCCAAGTGTCCAGTGGGGTGTGAGCTTGGCCTGGGCTGCTTAAGATTCTACTGGTGACTTGGGTCAAGATTTGCTTGTATGTGTGAAGGTATAAGTTTATTTATATAAGCACTTGTTGTCACCTTTTCCTATTCTAACTCCCATTGAATATTTAAAAAAAACCTAAAACCAAATGTACATAATCCAGCAAAATAAATTCCCACATTTTCTATTTTCCAAAATGTCTTTCTGATTCTGCATTTCAAGTTTATCACTTCTCCAACTGGCCGGTGACATATTTCATCTTTCATCCTCCGGGTTCCTGGCTTATCACTGCATTGATTAGAATTCCATTTCAACATCAACTTGTCAGACCTGTCGTTGACAGAAAACTGGGAGGCAGCTCGCTAACTCACTGGATGGTGGTTGGGATTCAGAAATATTTTGACAGATTAAAACACTTGGCTGATTTAATAGTATGAAGTTTAGTAACATATATGGCTTCAAGAAATCAGCTCTCCTGGTAGAAGGCAGGAAAGGCAAACAACAGAATACTTCAAAAACATTTGGGGAATTTTATTTTACTGCAAGGTCAGTCAACAGTTTAATCTGATAACCAGAAAGCTAGGTGTTGCAGTGGATAGAGTACCAGGCCAGGGTCAGAAAGCCTCATCTTCCTGAGTTCAAATCTGGCTTCAGACACTCGACTTCCTCATCTATAAAATGAGCTGGAGAAGGAAATGATAAACCCCTCCAAGGACCTCTGCCAAGAAGACCCCAAATGGGGGTCACAGAGAATTGGACATGACTGAAAAACAACTCAAAAACAGCAATAAAAAGTATGCCCTTTGGGGCTACCCTAAGAGAAGCAGAGCTTCTAATAACAAGGCGGGTAGGGATGAGGATCTCGCAGCTTAGGAGAGATGTAGATAATATGCTTTAGAGTCTTCAGCACAGAAGTGGTAAAGTAAGAACTTTACAATACCAGAGGATTGGTTGAAGGCAATGGGAAGACTTGGACTAGGGGTCATGTATTTACTATCGAATGCTGTTCAATTATCTGAAAGGCAGTCTTAGGCATGAGAGATTAGACTTCGTCTGAAGCCAGAGTTAGAAGCAGGTTGAAGAATTAGCAGGGGATTGTGGGGAGTTAAATCTAGAAAGAAGAGCTTTGTAAGAAATAGTGCTATCCCCCAATGGAGTGGATCTGGTCACATTGCAGAGGTTGGATGGCCACTCTTAAGGTGTGGTGTAGTCAGGAACCTTTCTTCAGGTAAGGTTTGGACTAACAGGCAAGTAGGGATCCTTGTAATTTAGTTTCTGGAATTCTGGAATTTCAGAACCATCTCTTTACCAATGTATTCTATTAGAAATAAGATGGGAAATTTTATAATCCCAACTTTAAGAGAAAAAACTAATAACTTCCTTGGAGGACACAGGTCATAAGACATGTAGTTTTTCTTTGCCTTATAATCTGGTGAAATATCTGTCATTGGGGTGGCTAGGTGGCGTAGTCGATAAAGCACTGGCCTTGGAATCAGGAGTACCTGGGTTCAAATCTGGTCTCAGACACTTAATAATTACCTAGCTGTGTGGCCTTGGGCAAGCCACTTAACCCCATTTGCCTTGCAAAAACCTAAAAAAAAAGAAAAAAAAAGAAATATCTGTCATTGTGAAGAATGGTATTTTCATCATGGCATCCCACTACATTAAAATAATTACTATTCCTATAATCTGATTTTTTTTAATTTGAAGAATCATCTAAATTTCTTTCTTTCTAGAAGAGATTTATGAGTATCTAGTTTTGTTAATAGTTATCACTGAATCCATTTCAGTCCATGAAATCATTTCATCAAACATTGATAAAGTTCAAAGAAGCTGAGTTGAATTAACAGTCATAGATTATCTGCAAATGGAAAATTTTTAATCATTTTCCCATTATAATTTTCATTTGACAAAAATTATGAGTGCTTGTATCAGGTTTTTAAGCTTGTAAATCTATTAAAGGAATTCATTACCCCTATAAACTATGATGGTGGGAAAGAGCAATTTATTACAAGAGTCAAATTGAAAACTCTTAACATTACAATATGGTTCCTATAATTTTCATATTGGATAAAGCAGAGTATTCAGTAATTCAATTCTAGAAACATTTAATGCAAACATTTCTACCTTCACCTTCAGGAAAACAACATTAACATTATTATTATAAAATATATTGTGTGTCAATGGTATAATAATTCATAGTTAAACAGGATTTCTTCTTGAAAATCTTTCTGGTTATGATCCATAGCCCATAAAACTCGTACGAATTTAACTTGGGCTACTCATCAATATTGAGATGATTGGATGCTGTTAAATCAATGCCATTCAGAATCTATTCTCTCTGGGTATATTAAGAAATCAGATTGTGTAAAATAGTTAGAGTAGGCTAAAATATACAGACAGAATTTAGATCTATTTCGAAAAGTGATTTTAGCTAATCCTATTTCTCATCTCATGAAAAAAGAATGCATGCTTATAGCTCTTTGCACATTCTTGTTTGTTGAAATTATTGCACTATATGTCATTCAGTGCTGTTCCATTAACTGGTACAAGTTTAAATTTTGCTGTTTTTTTCAGTAGTGTTACATAAAATGTGACTGCTTCTTCACTGAATTTTCTGAATAAGTTTCTTACATCCCAATCGATTTTTTTTGATGTTTCTTTTTAAAAATGTTCTCTTCATTGTATAGAAGAATGTGGGCTACCTTTTGGGGTATCTGCTGGGGCCTTTGATTCTGTTAATAAAATATTAATTCAAAATTGCATACTATTCATTAAATACCTTGAAGACTCATCTTGATTCTTTTTTTTGTTTCTAGGATTGAGTTTAATTCCAAACAGGGTTTTTCTCCTTCTAAATGTATTCTTAGTAGACTTCCTCTATTTGTAATGTGCATTTCATATGGGCCCCCAATTTTTAAATTATTTAATCATGGGAAAGATGAGTTCTGTGATGGATCTGCTGTATTTGAGATGTCCCCATCCAATATGCAGTTGGTGATGTGAGATTAAAATTCTGGATAGTCATTGAGACTGGATCTCTGTTTCTAAGTTATCAGATAAAGATGGCAAATCCGTGGGAACTGATGAGAGTGTAGCTAGAGAAGAGGTGGGGGGGGGGAGAAGAGAATGAGAAAGAGCCTTAGAGAATATCCACAGTTAGGGGGCATGACACAGATGAAAATCTAGTCAGGAGAAGAAGCTGTCCTATCAGACAGATAGATGGAGAGCCAGGAGAAAGAAGAGTCTGGGGGAGCAGGTAGTCAACAATCTCAAAAGTGACAGAAAGTTCAGAAGGGATAATTGAAAAAATGAAGAGCATCTTTTGCAATTAAGAGCATAGCATATGGGTAACTCTGCACTAAAGGATACAGTAAAATGAAAAGTGTAGTGAGGATTGTTTTTGTGTCATCCCAGTGGTAGTGCCCTGTTGACAGGTGGAACTGTGAAATTAATTTCAATGGTCATTAGTTGTTTCCAGAGACTTCTCACCATAGGAGTACTTTCAGAAAGGATCATTTCACTGGGGCCAAAGAGAGTGGAGAAAACTCACCAGATGACCAAGAACTTAGTCTTAGGAGAGAGATGAAGACAAGATGAGTGGTAGGATGTAGAGCAGTAGTGGTCCAATGTGGAAGGAAGGCAGAGGAGGAGCTGACAAGGTTATAGTAAAGAACCCTCAAGAACAACATGGACTTAGAACAGACTCCTTTTCAATTAGGGAGTCACTGGCCTAATTTGTGAGAAGAATGAGGTGGAAACCACATCATAGAGAATTAAAAAGGAAATGAGTAGAGAGGAAATGGAGAAAAGGCCCACTGGGAATGGGGATGACCTTACCCCAGGGTAGAGCCCACTATTGATCAAAGATAAAAGTATTCAACAGCTTCAATCACTCCCTCCAGCCCAAGGGAGAGGGCCTCAATCAAGGTCACAGACATTCCAGAGAAAATAACCACCACCCCTCCTGGCCAGCTGGAGATATGACACCCAGGGAGCAAACCCTCTAACACCACATACTGGCCGGCTGGAGATATACTCAGTGTATAAAGTTTGGTACTGAGAAGACAGATATAGGGTAGTTAGTAAAGAGTTCAATGAAGGAGAGACTGATTCCTATTTGAAAGGAGCAGCTAGGTGGTGCAGTGGATATAGATCACTGACCCTGAAGTCAGGAGGACCTGAGTTCAAATCTAAACTCAGACACTGGCTGGGTGACTTGGGCAAGTCACTTAACCCCATTGTCTTGCAATGTCTTGTCTTCCAAAAAAACAACAAAAAAAATAATGTATTAAAGGGATAGTAGAGAAACTCCTCTTCTTTTTCTTTGCGATAAGAGGACAGGATGAGAGAGACGGGATGGAGACCTAAAAATGGCCCCAATGTTACCAGGTGATTGGTGTTTCCTTTCAAGTTAAGGAGGTCCTTGCTCATTGTTGAATATAGTTGATCATCACACAGTGTTGCAGTTCATGTGTACAGTGTTCTTTTGATACTGTTCACTTCACTCAGCATCGGCTCCTGCAAGTCTTTCTAGGCTTTTCTAAAATTTGACCACTCATGCTTTCTTACAAAACAATAGCGTTCATTCATAGACCACAGTTTGTTCAGCCATTCCCCAATTGCTGGGCATCCCCTCATTCTCCAATTCTTTGCCACAACAAAGAGAACTGCTATAAATATTGTTTTTGTACTTGTGGATCTTTCCTCTTTGACCGATTCTTTTTAATTTTTTTCTCAATTACATGTAAAAATATTTTTAAATATATTTTTTAAAAATTTTGATTTATAAAATCTATCCCTTTTCTCTCTCTAACCCCTCTCTGAGAGGGTAAGCAATCTGATATAGGTTATTCAAAAGCAATCATGTAAAACATTTTCATATTAGTGAAAGAAAACATGAATAAAAAATATAATGGAAGACAGTGAAAAACACTCTGCTTCATTCTCTATTCAGACACCGTTAGTTCTTTCTCTGAAGGCAGATAGCATTCTTTGTCTTGCTGAGAATAGCTTAGCCATTCACAGTTGTTCATCAAATAATATTATTTTTTTGTGTCTTGCTTGTCTCTTGTCCTGCTCTCTTCACTCCATATCAGTTTGTGTACATCCTTCCAAATTTGACCATTGAGAAGTTCCAATCCTGCTCACCTGCTCATATTTGCATTATGTTTTTCAGAGACAGAAATTTGGTTTCTGATCGTTCTTCCATTGGAAGCTTGTCTAGTGCAAATGCAGCCGGGAGAATCCAACAACTTCGTTTATCAGAAGATTTAAGCCCTCAAGAAATACAAGAAAATACCTTCTCTCTTCAATCAGGTACAGACTCATCAGTTAAACCTTTGCTAGTTGAGGAGTTTACATTTTAGTGGGGGAGATCACAAGACCATGCATAAGTATATGGAGAATAAATCATAAGAAATGCAAAGTGATAAATAAAAGCTAGTTTGAGAAGAAGCCAGCAGGAGAAGAGGGGGTGAGGCAAAGCAGTGCTTGACTCTTGTCTTGACATCGGGTAATTTCTAGGCTAAGATTTAGGGTTGGACCAAGTGAGGACTGGTTTGGCTATTGGTAACAAAATGTGAGGCAGTGATACACAGTGTTTGTTGAAGTTTCGAGTCTGTTCCCCACTTTGCTTATTTACCATCTCTTGGATTTTCTTCATTACAGCCTGCTGTGCCGCTCTAACCGAACTGGTGCTCAATGACACAAATGCTCATCAGGTTGTACAGGTAGGGGGTCTTTTTCTACATCATATGGGATTTGAGGCTGATTATTATATATTTCAGAATGGGGGATGCAGCATCCATCGACTTCCAATGGATTTTTTTTGGAAAATAAATGTTGTCTGTCCTTTGTTTTCCAAAAGGACCATGACATCAGGGAGGTGAGGCCATGACAAGCACCTAAATTATGTTTTAGTGATGTCCTAAGTCCCCAGCCTCACTTTCTCCTCCAGAGCCATCTAGTCCAGTGTCCAGATATTTATCAGGACTGTTGGAGATGACTCTGGATGCTGTAGGCGACCTTGATCTTTTTAAACTAAGGTCTTTTATAGGTCTATTCAGTGATTAAGACTTGACAGATACTGAAGAGAGCAAGTACTGTTTAATCTTTTATAGTTCTTGCCTCTCTGCTGTTGGAATCAACATTATAGAATGGCGATTTCATTTTCTTTGTACATTTTTCAAGTTATTTGAAACCAAACCATGCATATGCAAGAGCTGTTTAGATAAGGCCATGAGGTTAATTACTGCTGTATTTTGCAGAGTGCAGTAATATTTGTGGTAACAGTATTTTGCTTGTGTATTCAACAGTATAAACTACTCTTACTGTGACTTAATGTGGCAGTTGTTTAAAGTGAATTCTGCCCTAGAATCACAGCTTCTAGATAAAAATCTATGCTATTTAACATTTTTAGATTGAAAAAAAAATCCCATTGCAGGAATTCACCTCAACTTACTGAAATTTATTGAGAGAATATTTCTAATCTGCATCGTATATGAAAATTGAAAATGTGCATGATTTGGTAAAGAAAACAGATAACCAGTAGTACTACACAAAGTGAAAAACCATTTCATTGACATTGAAAACCTTAGTCTCCTCTGTGACAAATTTGAATGTATAGCACCTCCCTCTGCCCCATGTTGATTCCCTAGAAAACTTTTCCAAGTATAAAGTAATCTGTGGGTAGATACTGACCCCAAGCCTTTGTCCTTGAGACCCCAATAGATCAACCTCAGGACCTATTAATTAAAAACATAGGACACTTAGACAAGTAGTATAGTCAAATAAGGGGCAGCTGGGTGACTCAGTGGAACCAGTAAGACTCCTCTTCTGAGTTCAAATCCAGCCTCAGCACTGTGACCCTGGGCAAGTCACTTTATCCCATTTGCCTCAGTTTCTTCATCTGTAAATGAACTGGAAAAGAAAATGGTAAACCACACCAGTTTCTTTGCCAAGAATAACCCACTTGTGGTCACAATTAAAATAACTAAACTATAGCCAAAGAAGTGACAAGACAGACTTCTTCCATGGCCAGAGAAGTCTACTCTAGATGATCATCAGCACAGGAGGGTGCAGTGGCAGGGAACCCATACAGATTCAGTTACCTGGATCACGAAAGCAGATGGTCCCTGGATGTTAATGGGTGGGGCAGGCCCATCTTTTGTGTTCCTAGGAAACTGATTTCATCTGATGACATGTCCTACTTCCCATTGCTGCCCTTTGCTGCCATCTACTGCCCTTCTTCGATACCAAGCCTACCTCCCCTCATCCCTGTGGTTTAGAAGCCTGCATCCTGTCATACCACTTTAGGATGCTCTAAGCAGGGGTTCTGAGGAGTTCTCTGGGAAAAGGATTCCTTTTAACTCTCCACAGCCCTTGATTATCCTGCAAACCACTTTGGAGCAAGACTGAAAGAGCCGGGTGGGACAGGTGGAGCTCTCCCAAGTCACAATCAAAATTACTGTATTCCTTTCACATTCATTAAGCAACTCAGGATAAAAGTAGCAAAGAATTTTTAAAGAAATGCATTAATTATTTTTAGTTTTTAAAGACATACATTGATTATTTTTAGCTTTTAAAGACATGCGTTAATTATTTTTTCATAATAAATCAGTTTTTAAAATACTTTAATTCATTTATTTTAATCTAAAAACATTTTATATAATACATATATATAACAAATACAAATTAAAATATGTTAATATATGGTATATAAATATACAAAAATGCATAAAAATATACATATTTGTAATATACCCCAAACAGATAATATAATAAATATAAATATGAAAAATGAGTTACATATATAAGCATATTTTGTCTATAAAACATGAAATTTTTAATACCATTCAATGGAGGCATAAAAATTTCCTTTTTAAAAAACAATCCTTCCCCCCAGATTCTGCATTTATATTTGGATACATTTTAAAATATTTTTTACCAAGTTTGTGATATTGATAATTGTGAAGTTTTTGAAGTCAACAGAGTCACATTAATATGTCTTTCAATACTAATTGATTATAACTCTTTTACGGTGTTGTTTTGACAAAAGTCTTTAAAGATCTCTGTCTTTGTTTCTCAGCTATGTAGTTTTCCATATTCTTTATTTAAAGCTTATTTACTTGGCATTTCTGGTTGTTAAATTGGTGTTAATTTAACATGCAGAGATAGGGTAAAAGAAGGTTAAAGTACACTTGAATCATCACAACTCTTTCCTCTCATCCACCATCATGCAATATAGGAGCAGTTTATTCACCAAATTCTCAACAGAGAAGACCACTTTAACAATTTGCTGAAGTTTTATATTTTATATTGATGGAAGGGATAACTTCACCTGAGAAATCATGTTTACTTGAATTATTGAATAAGTTAATTTCTTAAGTTGCTGCTATACAAGATTGTTTCTGAGTCTTAGTATCACTAGCATCTGATAATATTACTTGTTTTTTTCTTGTAGGAAAATGGTGTATATATAATAGCAAAGTTAATTTTACCAAGCAAACAAAAGAATGCAGCAAAAACTCATTTATTACAGGTAATGAATGAATGAATGAATTGACCAGCAAAGTATTTATTATATGCCTCCTATTGATCAGGTATTATACTAGGGATTTAGACAAAAATGAAAGAGATCCTGTTCTTAAAAAGTTTGCAGCCTTTTGGGAAAAGTCACATTTGTATTGGCAAACATTTGAAGAATATACACAGGTTAGTTTAAAGAGAGAGGGTGCTAATAATTGGGCAGAGGAGATGAGGAGGAGGCACATTTCAGTGCAAAGGTGCAGAATAGAAGCAAGAGATTGTGGATTGTATGAGAAGAGCAGCAACATGTTCAAGATGACTGAAGAGTTGAAAGTGTGAGTAGGAGAGACTTGGATGGGGAGAGACTGGAAAGCTAGGTCATGGCCAACTTGTGGAGGCTGACTTTAAAAGTCAAACAGAAGAACCAAGAGAGCTTCCCCAGTGCAAATAGTCAGCCAAGGTTGTTTACTGAGAAGGACTGTGAGACATGGCCAGATCTATGCTGAGCAAAGATGACTTTGGCAGCTGACTGGAGCGATGTGAGGGAGGACAGACAAGCTGTGGTAGTCATCCAAACGAGAGGTGATTGGGAATGGCTTTGTTAAGAGCAGAAAAAGATGTGAAGGAAGAAAAAAAATTCACAGGTGATTGAATATGTGGTTGAGGAAGAGTGAGGGTTAAGGGATGAACCTGGGTTTGAAAACTTAGGAACCTGGGAGAATGGTGGGCCATTGTATGAAATCGGGCAGCTTGGAATAAGGAAAGATTTGGGAGAATGACGTTAACTTTAATCAGGATGGGCTTGGGATGTTAATAGGAAACAGAGTCCAGGAGGAGACTGGTGATGCAGCACTGGAGCTCAGGAGAGGGACTAGGATTGGATTTAAATCTTTGAAAGTTATTTGTGGAGAGATGATAATGCAAGCCAAGGACCCAATGATAGACTATAGGGAGAGAAAGGAAGAAGCCAAGGATGGGGAACCTTAACTTTTGTGGTACTAAGGTAAACTGATCTAATGGATCTCCAGGTCAACAAACATTAAGTGCCTACTGTTTGGTGGGCAGCAGACCAAGTCCTAGGCATACCAGGACAAAGAAATATAATAATCCCTACTCACAAAGAGCTTATGTTCTAATGGGGAAGGAAGCAAATACACATCAAAGTATATTCAGAATAAATATAACAGGAATTAAAAACAAATGTCTACAAAGTTTTAAACACAAGGCAGACTTGAAAGGAGGGCACCAGTGGCTTAGGTCAGATACAAGAACCAAGATGCAAACCAGAAATTATTTTTTTTAAAAAGACTTCACACCAAAATGTGGTCTCCTATAAAAATATGCATACAAGCCTGTTTGCTTCCAAGCTCAAGTAGATTTTCTTTCTTTGTTGTCATTCAGTGGCATCTAATCCTTGGAGCACAGACCACTGGGCCCTTCTCTTTTCTACTGAGTCTGTCCGAGCTTATGTAGGTGGTTTCCATGACACCCTTTGGCCACCTCATCCTCTGCCATCCCCTTCTCCCTCTTCATTCAATCTTTCCCAACATCAGGGTCTTTTCTAGAAAATGAATTCCTTGAGAATTTGGCCACTATGTTGAATTACTTTGTACACAAGTACATGAATTCTGGTGACCTAAGATCTACAAATTTAGATTGAACTAGCCTTTATTAAACTCCATGTTCTCATGATGTGGCTGGAGTATTTTTATCTCCAGATTCAGTAGTTGACCTTCCAGTGAAGAGCTGGAATTAATTTCTTAATTTTTGACCAATTTGATCTCCTTGGGACCAAGTGGACTCTCAAAAGTCTTCTCTAGAAGTGCAGTTCAAAATCATTGATTCTGTGGCACTCAGCTTTCCTTATAGCCACACCTTGCTCCTGGAAAGAACAAAAACAAAACCTAAACCATAGAATAACCATTTTCTTTCTTAGCAAGTGCTGTTGTATACAGGGTGATCAGAGAATAAGCAAAAATAAACATTATGGACTTACTTAGTTGAAAAGAATTTTAAAGCAACTGCCAATCAGAAGGCCTATATAGAATTGATGAAATTGTAACTTTATGGAAAAAAAACAACATAAACAAAAAACCCAATAAAAATCCTTTTGACAACCTTCTAGGATAAGACGCTACAACTTTCAACACTGACATAAATTCATAGGATTGATTGATTTATTTAGGCAGATTCAACTTGCTCGATCAGCATTACTGTAGTGTCTGTTAGATGAGGGACACTGTTCCTTGTAGACACAGGAGATAGAAAAAGGACAAATTGCTTGATAATGAAAGGTCATCTATCATTAGAAGAGGCTGTTTTGGACAGTGGTAGATTCTCACTCCCTGGGGGGGGGGGGGGTCTTCAAACAAAGACTATTTTTTTTTTAGGTTTTCACAAGGCAATGTAGTTAAGTGACTTGCCCAAGGCCACACAGCTAGGTAATTATTAAGTGTCTGAGGCTGGATTTGAACTCAGGTCCTCCTGACTCCAGGGCCAGTGCTTTATGCACTGTGACACCTAGCCGTCCCAAAGAAAGACTGTTTGTCAGGTCTGTTGTCTGAAGGATTTTGTCCAAATGGCCCCAAGATCTGAAATTCTACAGTTCTGAATCTGATGTAGATGGATGAACTTCCCTTAGAAATCGCTTTGTGTCATTTTTGCCCTGTTTTATTTTGGGGGGTTCCCTTTTTACCTTGGTTAACTGGGGAGCTTTTTCAGAGTAGAGCCTGGGTCGTCTTTCTGGTCCTATTGTAGGAGTTAATAAATGCTTGTTGAAGTTTAATTTTGCAAATCTTACGTCAACAGAATCCATGTTCTCGTGTACAAAGTAATGCAACACACTGGTCAGATTCTGGAGGAACTCAGCTGTTGTCTTCTTGGGGTGTTTCATTTCTTAGGTTGATGACTGGGAACTTTGAGGCCAACATGACGGCATCTGTTTTTGTTTTCCAACTTTTCTGATGTTTCCTTTTTCACATAAACTATCAATACTGAGGGGCCCATCTAGAGACACGGCATTGGTACACATCATGAGTCTCAAACATCATGTTTTCTCATAGACATTTTACTTCTTGGCATAGTTGTGCTTCATCTAACCCTTCTTCTGCAGGTTGGGGTGTTGGGGAGCAGGAATAAGTTTTGGGGTACAAAAATAGACTGTCTACCCTTGATTCAATCTCACGGGGGAAACAGCATGAAAAACAAGTTTTACTCAGGATAAATAGATGCTAATTAACAGAGAGAAGGCATTGGAATTAAGAGGGGTTAGGGAAGTGAAGGAACTTAAGGAATGATAACATAAAACTTGTGAATGAGAACATTAGAGTAATACCTTGGGGGTAGGCTGGCTCCTAAGTATGAAATACCTTTGAGGCAGCCAGGTGACCCAGAAGAAGGCAGGGCTTGGATTGACTGTATGCCTCTGGAAAAGTCGCCTGGTGAATAAACTATACCTTTCCTACAGGGTGGTTTGTAAGCCCTTAACAAGGCTTCCAGTAGTATATAAATGGTAGGAGTTGTAACTTCAATCTAGAATGTCATGAATTGGGAACCACTGGTGGACCATTGGGATAGAATCAGAGACTGTATGAAAGGGAGAAATAGGATATAAGACTGGAAAAGTAAGTAGGAGTCAAACAGTGAAAGGCTTTAAGCCAAGGTGAGGGCTCTAGAAACACAATAGGCAACGTTATGAGGAAGAATATTAATTTGACATCTGGGTGGAGAATGTGCCGGAGAGGGGAAGTCTGTTGAAGTCTAGGTGATTGATGAAGAGGACCTGAACTAGGGTAAAAGCTGAGTCAGTGTCAAAAGAGAGAGACGTCTACAAATAATGTTGTGGAGGTGTGATTAGCAGTTGATTGAATATGGAGGTGAGGTAGGAATAATTAGAGTGGCATACTAAGATTTGTGAGCCACCTGTGTGAAGTTGTCACTTTGAAGCTGACAAAATCTCTGGAGATTAGCTTTTCTTGGTCTGGGATAATGCTTTAGGGGAATCCAACTGCTATAGTGGAAAAGAGGAAGAGGATGGTCTTGCCAAGGAGGCTGAGAAGGAACAGGATTAAGGATAGGAGCAGTCAAGGAAGGTGTATCCTAGAGGAGTGGTTGTGGTATCCAAAGCTACAGAGACTGAGAAACGACTACTGGATTCACAGCAGTGATTTAAAAGTTTTTGTATATCTGATAGTATTTTAAAGCTTATTGTCTTATTTTACAGTGTTATGCTTTTAGAGCCTTGCGGTTTCTCTTCAGTATGGAAAGGAATAGACCTCTCTTTAAAAGGTACATGTTTATAGAATTTTCAGTGCCAATCAACTCATTTTTGCTAAAGCTAGCACTCAATTTTAATTTGTTTATGGGCCCTGTTTTGAAAATGTTTAGTATGTTCAGTTTCATGCCAGAGGAAAAATGAATCACAAAGATAGAAATCAGTTATCACATTGCTGGAAAAATTACCTTTTATAAGTAACTAATTATGGAAAAGGATAAATAACTGTCAATTATAAAATAATGGAGACAAACCCACCATATGGATAGCAAGTTTCTTAGTTTTCCATGACTAGGAGTACTTTTAAATGTTTCTTTATTTTAAATAAATTTTAAATATATATACAAAAGTTACATTTATAAACATAGGCTTGAGTTTTACATGTTATATTCATTGAAAAATGCCCAAATTGATCTAATCAACTTCCCTTAATTCATAGGGTAGATAGCCCTATTTATTGGATTCATTAATCTCTAGAAGGTCATTTTATATGACATGGTTTGTTGGTTATGAGTGATCATAAGAGTGAGGAAGGTCTGAATATTGAATTCCAGTTCTGGCTGCCATTTCCTTGATGGGTGGGCTTGGCTAATCTGCTTCCCCTCTGTGGGTCTCAGATAACTCATTTGTGAAATGTCAAATGGGTCTATTTGATCACTAAGGTGCCCCTCACTCTTAACTTTCTGGGAGATGTGCCAATTAATTATAGGGATTTGGGGGAAAGAAATCAACATTCTCATCTCTAACATATAGTCTATTTAGTAAGCTAAGAATAAGACTTTGAGACCATATAGGATCTTCTGAGAAGCTCCATTCATTCTGTTTCCATGATGTGCTTGAATTGAAGGGGCAGGTCAAGGTAGGAGAAAGGAAGAAAATGAAGTGGATGCTATTCTGCTTCTTATCAAGGCCTACCTGCCACCTTTCAGGGGACATGTCTAGTGGAACATGTCTCTTATCAACCGTCTAACTTCCTTACTTTTTCTGTTGATGCAAATATTTTCAAAACTGGGATGATGCAGTATTCCAGAGAAATAAATGGGACTGAAAATTATTTCCCTGCTTTATAGACAAATGAAGCCTCCTGAGATTAAGCTATGTGTCTAAATTCATACACTAAGACAATATATATAGAGGAAAAAATACCCCTGAATTGATTAGGTCTACATAAAGCATGTATGTATTTTTTTTTACATAGACTTTTCCCCACTGACTTGTTTGAGATCTTCATTGATATAGGACATTATGTACGTGATATCAGTAATTATGAAGAGCTGGTATCAAAGTTAAATTCACTGATGGTAAGTACAGAGCTTCATCAATACTGGGACAAGTTTGCAATGCAGCCCACAGGAGAATCACTACGGTCACTCTTTCATTTCCCTTTCATTTTCTGATCAGGAGGATGACCTGAAACAGATTGCTGAAAACATTGAAAGCATAAATCAGAATAAAGCTCCGACGAAATATATAGGCAACTATGCCATTTTAGACCACCTTGGGAGCGGTGCTTTTGGATGTGTTTATAAGGTGAGGAACAGGTTTGATATGTGGGAGGGAGATGGCAGTGCTTGGGAGCATTTTATATACACCAGCACTCCATGGATCTGGAGGTCTCTTCATTTAAGGTGTAGAACCATCATATGGATGGAAGTCAAAATGGCCCCTCTCTTTTCTTCTGACTATGATTCCAGTTGTTCTTGTCTCAGCTAATGGTTTTAGAAAAGGATCAGCAACATTTTTAAGAATCAGTTTTTATTTTTGTTTTTATTTTAATATCAATTTTCACAAACAGCAGACACTAAAGTGTGGCCACAAGTCTATAATTTCAAGGTTGTCTATAATTTCTGCTTGTCCCTACCCAGTCAGATGCTGGGGGACACCACAGACCGTAGAATGGCTCATGGACACTTTTAGTTGATTCCATTGAAGACAGGTTCAGAATAAGAATTTTAAATATTCTGAGACAGACCAAGACCTTATTTGTGAACCTTTTTCACTCCCATTTATCCCTTGTCATTCCTTCATTTTGTTTTGTACTTTTTCTTTTACAGGTTAGGAAACGAAGCGGTCAAAATCTTTTAGCTATGAAAGAAGTCAATCTACATAACCCTGCATTTGGAAAGGACAAAAAAGATCGAGATAGTAGTGTAAAGAACATTGTCTCTGAGCTCACGATAATTAAAGAGCAGGTGAATGCTCTTTTCTTTTGGAAAATTATTGGTCAAATAATAAACATAGTCAATACAGTATCTTTTGCATTCTAATCCTCGCTATTTATATTGTCATGACTGGCCAGTAAAGGCAGCATGTGCCCAGCCAGAGGAAGTGGGGTGCTTCTTGAGAAGTGGGGTGCTGAGTAATGGAGAGGCCTCCCTCCCTGGTCCAGAGCACTGTTGGGTACTCTGGGAGGTTTTTGTCTGTTGAGTAGGGAAGGAGAGCCCAGGTAATGGAGGAGCCTGGCTCCCTCTGTCCCTCAGGTATCAAAGCCAGGAGTACACAGTGTTGGGGTTTCTCTTCTGAGTATGGACTCACATGTTATCAGATGAGTGCCCAGAGCTTGGCTGGCTGTGCCCTTGAGTTCTACCCAAGCTCCTAGTGGTGAGGTTCTTCTAATGCTATCCAGGGAGGGTGGGCCACCAGGACAGGCCCTGTGGCCAAAGCTCCTGGGAGTGGGATCTAGTCTCAGTAGAATGTTAAATGACTTGGTGTCATTTGCACAGTGATTTACATACTCACTTGGGTCTTACAACCCTGAGATATTAAGTGGGGGTGCTGCAGGTTGTTTTGACAATCTGGGCCAGTGGTTTTATCGCTGTAGGGAACTTCTGCTTTGGAAGCTGATCTCATCAGGAGAGTAGTTTGGGCCACTGAGGAGTTAGAGGACTTCTCCAGCACAGCACTAACTAGTAGGTGTCTGAAGCAGGACCTGAATCTAGATCTTCTGATGCTGAGATGGACCTTGCTCCATACTGCTGCTCTGCAGGTCATCTTATCCCCATTTTCCAGGGAGGTTGAGTGACTTTTATCACAGTTATGAAGTGTTTGAGGATGGACAGGAACTCAGGACTAATTGACTTCAAATCCATCCAGTTAACATACATCAAGTGTCTTGCAAAAGTTAAAATGCTAAATAAATTCTGACAGTTCTTATGATGAGTATGATTATATATTATTAACTCTGGTTAAATGTGTAAAGATGGTTTTTATTTATGACTTAGAATTTCCTGGATTTTTTTTCAAGTGGAATCAAGCAATTAAACTTGATGTTACAAAGATCTACGGTAATAATAGTAATAATAAGCAGACTGTTGAGGATGTGACCAAGCATGGTCATGACCTTCGGTATTTGTTAATGGATGTGATGGCATTCTGACCAACATCTGGGGGGGGGAATTTAGGAAGAAACAGTAAGTGCTTTTTTAAAAAAAAATTATTGAAGGAAATGGGGTTAAGTGACTTGCCCAAGGTCACACAGCTAGGCAATTATTAAGTATCTGAGGGCGGATCTGAACTCAGGTACTCCTGATTTTAGGTCCAGTCCTCTATCCACTGCAGCATCTAGCTGCCCCAATAGTAAGCATTTCAAGAGAATGGGACTGATTGCTCCTGGGGGTCTTGGACACAAGCTCTTTTTTCAGTCAACCTGATTCTTATATTGGTGGAATATTGCTCTCTTAGATGTTTTCTCTTGGGTACAATCATTATTGTGACTTTTTATTACTCACCTGTCAGTGGATCAACTAGCATTTATTAAGAGCCTATTGTGAGCTCGGGCAGCTGGGGGTCCCAGAGTCAGGATGTCTTACCTTCCTGAGTTCAGATACAGCTTCAGACAATTCCTTGCTGGGTGACCCTGGACAAGTCATGGTACCCTGTCTGCCTCAGTTTCCTCATATGTAAAATAACCTGGAGAAGGAAATGGCAACCCCCCCGTCCAGTTCTCTACTGAGAAAACCCCCCAGTGGGAGCCCAAAAAGATAGATATGACTGGAAAATGACTGAACAACAGCAAACTGCTCCAGATTAAGCTCTGTACATTGGAACAAAAATAGTATCCATAGACTGTGAATTATCTAACTATAAAATAGTTGAATCTCAAATTTGTAAATGAGCAAGGTCACATCTTATTTGGTGTCATGCCATTAAACAAGGATGACTCCTTTGTTGGTACCCCATGGTCCCCTCCAGTGCAGAATGAAGCCGCTTTTGGATGGATAAGGTCATCACAGGGCAGTCCTGTTTCAGCCCTGTGCTGCCTCAACAGTTCTGACCACTTGCTACCTGGAGAGACTTGGGAAAAAGAGGACCTTCAGGAAACCCCATCAGTCGCATCCATCTGACTTGGGAGTCACCTGGGGCTGCAGATCCCTAGTTTGTTAACTCACTAACTCAAAAGTAAGGAAAGGGATATGAAGGATCCCAGGGAAAGAGAGAGAGGTGGAGCAGAGGAGAATTTAGAAAGGAGGCATGAAAATGCAAGTCCCTTAGAGCAGGTAGAAGTAAGGTATTGGAGCAGAGGTCCTCAAAGGGATTGGACCAGGTCCTGGTTGCTGTGAGAAGGAATAAACAAGAAAAATATAAGTGACTGATAAGTTGTGATGAACATGGACCTTATTACTACTATAGAATTCATTGTTATCAAATTACCTTTTTGTTGTTGTTCATTCGTTTCAGTTGTTTGACTCTTTGTGAGACCACATTTGGGGCTTGGCTAAGATAACTGGTGTGGTTTTTCATTTCCTTCTCCAGCTCATTTTACAGATGAGAAAACTGAGGCAAGCCACTTAAATGACTTGCCCAGGGTCACTCAGCTAGTGTCTAGCAGTTTCATTGATTGATTACCTAGCTTCCATATAACTTGTCAAACAATTCAAATTAATCTAATTTTTTTTACAACTTAAATTAGGTGGGATCTCATCTCAATTTTAGTTTTGTAATTTTTTTTGAGGGGTATGGAAACTTGGATAGTTGGAGGAAAGATAATATGGTATTTTAAAATTCTCCAAATTCATATTTTAAAATAAAACCTTCAAAGGGTTAGACTAAGTTCTTTCTAACTTATATGTTTTATAATTCTATATGATTAAGTGATTATCCAAACTGCATAGTTTGACTTCTTTTGAAGATTAAATTTTAGGAGATAATTATACTGGGATAATATTTTATTTGACTGTGGCATAAATAAAAAGAATCTTGATAATTTCATGATAATTTCGTAATAATAATAATAATTTCATAATTTCATAATTTCAACTTGTAAACTATTTTAAATGTCTTATTTTCCATTTTTAAGCCTAGCTAAAAATTTCCACAGTGAAATGCTTTCAGATTTTTTTAACCCATCCTCTCATGTATTTTTCATTTTTTTATAGCTCTATCATCCTAATGTTGTACGCTACTATAAAACTTTCCTCGAAAGTAAGTATATTACCATGGCATTTCTTATTAATGAATATGTTAATAATACATGAGCATAATAGGGAGTTGGAATAACAAAGTATTTTAATTCACAATGATAATACATTTTATTTAATATTTATATAGATATTGTTTTATATTTCACAACTTCAGTCATTGAGTAGTTACTGGGCTTGTTGTATACATAGTATAGCATTGTGCCAGGAGCTAGTTGTCGTGTAGGTTATTACTGTATTGAATGCTGGTTTTTTTTCATCTTTTTATGTGTAGATGACAGGTTGTACATAGTTATGGAACTCATAGAAGGGGCACCTCTTGGAGAGCATTTCAGTTCTTTGAAAGAGAAACAGCACCATTTTACTGAAGAGAGGATATGGAATATATTTATTCAAGTAAGGATTCATGTTCAATATATTTGTTCACAAAAGTCACAAAAATGACATAATTCTTTTGAGTTCATTCCTTGGAGACACATACAAATTACCAATCATTGAAGTAACTATCTCAATCTCTTTCTCTATCATCTTTTTCTTTTTTTCCCCTCTTTCTTCTTTGTCTTTGACTCTTATCTCTATCAACTTTGTCTTTATCTTGCTCTGTCATCTTTGCCTTTGTTTCCATCTCAGCCTTTATTTTTATCTCTATCATCTTTGTCCCTATCTTTATAATCATTTTCTGTATCTCCATCATGTTTTTATCTCTGTCATCTTTCTCTTTGCCTCTTATCTCTTCATTGTTTGTCTGTCTCCATCTTTGTGTTCTGTCTTTTTCTCTATCATCTTTGTCCCTATCTTTATAATCATTTTCTGTATCTCCATCATCTTTTTCTTTATCTCTAATATTTCTCTTTGCCTCTTATCTCTTCATTGTTTATCTTTGTCTCCATCTCTGTGTTCTTTTTCTCTGTCTATCGTCTTTGTTCCTATCTCCAAATTTTGTTGTCTCTATTTCTATCTTCTTTGTCTTTGTTTCTCTCTGCATTCTATGTCTGTTTCCATCTGACTTCTTTGTCTTTATCTCTATCTCTGTCATCTCTGTCTCTATTTCTATATTTTGTATTGCCTCTGTCTCTCTCAGCTCTTTCTTTGTGTCTGTCTTTATCTCTGCCTGTCTCTATTCTTATTTACATCTATCTATATCTATATCTATATCTACATCTAATCTTGGCCTTGTCTTTGCCCCAGCCTCTACATCTCCATTTCCATCTCCATCTCTATCCATGTTTACCTTTGTCTTTCTATCTGTATTTCTATTTGGAGAAATAAACCCATTTTCATTTTTTTTTTATTTTTAGCTATGCCTGGCTCTTCGTTACTTGCATAAAGAAAAGAGGATTGTCCATCGAGACCTCACACCAAACAATATCATGTTGGGGGATAAGGACAAAGTAACCATTAGTAAGTACAAATTCTAAGTTTCTTTGGAGGAGAATTTCTTGAGATTGTTCTGGAGCATTGAATCAGACTTGCCAAAATTAGTCCTGGAGAATGAGACCCCATATGTGGGCCCCATGCTGCTGCCCTCAGGAATCTCAAATGGATGTAAATAGTATATGGAGGTCTCTCTGCTTACCTATTGCTTCCACAGGTTGGGAGCCCAGCTCATTCTTTAGAGATGCATTTCCTTTCTTCTTCAGTTCCATAAATGACAAAAGAAACCCAATCCCAACAATCTTCCCCCTTCCCCATTTAAGTCATTGTGAAATTCTAAAGATAACCCATCTAGAAAGTGTGTTGTAAAGTTGGTAATCCAAACAAATTTATACAAGTGAGAAAGAATGTATGGCATTTGAATCTCATGAAATGTAGTTAGATTATTGGGGCAGACAAGTGTAGCATTGCTGCTGCTGAGGTCCCATGGCCTTTGGCACTTTGAGAATTAATTCTTTTTTTGTAGTCAGCCTTAGGTCCTACCAAGTGCAAATTTAGATAATAAGAGCTCATTTGTGTATACCTTTTGAAAGTTAAAGGGTACCTCATAGGCATCCAACTTGAACCTCACAAAAGTCTTTTGACATAGGATACCAGAATATTCTCCATTTTATAAACAAGGAAACTGAGACTACTACAAGCCAAGGTCTCACAGCTAGGAAGTTGCAAAGAATGGGACTCAAACTTTGGTTTTATGACTATGGTGCCTAGGTTATAAGACTCATCTTTAGAGTTTATAAATGCTAAAATGGAGAATTGAAATCAGCACTTTTGGTTTCATTTTATCCTCATTTTTCAAAAACACAGGACTGGTTTCTTTCTATTTCCTCCTAATTAAGAATTGTTATAATGCACCGAATGATTTCTTCATTAGAAATGACTGGTTTTTCTTACAGTCAGACTTCTGAAGACATTTTCATCTTTCCTGCACAGTCTAAAAATATAAACTTGTTATTTTTGCCTTGGACTGCTAATGTTTTCTATTTTTTATTCTTTTTCTAGATTCAAAATAAAAAGATTTTAGACTCTAGCTCTACAGACTAGAAAAATCAGAAGGTATTCCTAGGATTACTTAAACTCTTTCAGCAAGCATTTGTGTGCATGTTAGGGAGATTTTAACCAAGATTGTTGCTATTCTCTTTCATGACTATGGTCATCTTGGGGGCTATTTTGCTGTTTTAATTTTTAACAGGAATTGTAGTCTCTTTGATATTATTGATTGCATATTTGTTATATTAAAATTCACTAGTTTTTAAAAGTTGGTGAATTTCAGGCTCCTTAGCACTAAATAGAAAGTAAAATCTTTTCAAGGGGAAAAAATGTTATGGGCTTGTTAAATCATATGACCACACAGGGGTGCTCATGTCTTGCTTTTCCACTCTCATTCTGCACTAGAATGTTTATTTTCTATGTGATGGTAAGATAGAAAAATGCAGAATAATTTTAAAAGGAATGAGGAAAAAATTGCACTTGAGATGGGTGACAAAAACACATTAGAAAAACCAAAAAGGCCTCAATGTGGAGCCAAGAGAGTCAGAAGCAGTTGCTGAGACATTGGCCCATTCAAACTGGAGTGTAGGTAACTTGGAGAATTGCATACACATTCCTGGGAGAGTTTTTTTTTTTTTTAAGGTTTCGCTTTTAATGTCTGTTACTAGGATATATACTTGGGTGCAGCCTTTGAAAAGACACAAAACAGCAGATTCTGGCTCCCAAACCTTGCTTGCCCCCTATCAAGTCAAAGTCACACTCGTGAAATGACATTATAGAATTCCTCAGAAGGGCGGAACCTGGTGCACTCAGCTTTCTTCCTTTGATATTACCATTTGCCAACTCTTGTTTTTTTCCCCTACCACCCAAATTTCTAATGCTTAAAGTAAAAAAAAAAAACCACTGTGCCCCCCCCCAAAAAACCAAATAAAATCAAAAAGTTATCCTAGAGAATGAAATTTAGCTGTAATGTTAGTGAGATGTTACAGTGAAAAAAATAAGGTTGACCTTTGAGTTGCATAGTTTCCTTATTGGTAAAATGCAGCAACACTGAACAGCTGGTATGGAGGGAGTGTTGGCTACCATAAGAATAGTCAGTAGAATTGTGAAAGTGGAACATTTTCTAGCTTAATATTTATGAGTTACCAACAATAAAGAGAGGCAAAGACCTTCAGACAAAACGGTATATATTGCCCCAAAGTTCAAAGATAAGAGGTACCAGTCATGTCCACCAACTTCTGTGGGTTTATATCTGAATATATCAGATATGATTAATGACTTGTGGGTCACAGGGGTATCTAGAAATGGAAGGATCTAATAAGTCCTTTGGTCCAATCTTACCACTTGGCATGGGTCTCAAGAGACTGTAGAAAGAGAGTTTTGCAGAAATCCTCTGGTTTCCTACTGGTGCCAATGGGGCCATGCTCAATGAGGGAGAAACAGTAGAGTCTTGGATCAGATGTCGGATCATGTGGTAGAAAACAAATAGATGATTTATCTAGTTATTTTTAAATTCCCAGTCAGGTGACCCAAGGCTTTTCCTTTGATAGTCAGTAGCTCAAAAGATGAGACTGAGAACTTGTCTAAGGTTAGATCCTGTCTCATCATTATGCACCACTGTCTGGAGAGGGAAAGAAGTGAGAAGTAGTCAATTAGTCAGTAATCAATGGTGATGTATCTGCACAAATACATCCATAACATTCAAAGAAAAATGAGAGAAAAATTCATGTTCTATTAATAGTAGTAGGCCAATAACTTCATTTTCCTCTAATTAGGATGGCAATCCATACATTTTGTAATTGTGCATTGGGAAATACTTTATTCATGTAACTTTGAAATGTATAGAGTAGAAGAATCTTATAATTTTTTTTTGAAATGGGGTGCATGATCTGTTGATGGGAGCCTCTGTTTTTATGTTGATGCTCTGGTCAATGTGTTTGATTTACATTAACTTGCTCAAGTCCCTGGGTATCCTAATGCACTATGATAGACTTCCTTTAGAGTCTGGCACATCACATGTACTGAGCATCTCCTTGGGACATTGAAGATGGCATATTTCAGACTCGGCCACCTTGAGTTGGGACCTGTGTTGCAAGAGTGAATGTTTTCTCATTTTGTCGCTATTGCTGTTCCTGGATCCCCCAAACCCGAAAGGCTTCTCCAAGTGTCTGAATGGCCATGCTTCTCTTTCTTGGTTGTGGGAAAAAAGACTTGGGGTCAGGGCTGGCTCTCCAAGGGTTGCCTTCCTGACTGGTGCTAAGGTCTCTAGAGCATGTGTATCTCTGCTGTTGCCTGTCATGGCACAGGGCGTCTCTGCCCCCAAATAATTGGGTTCTTATTACAACAGGATGGTAAATTAGTAATAAAAACACAACTCGTTTTTGCCATTCACTTCAGCCCTCTTCTCTGGTAGATATTTTAGCAGAGCTCACCATAAATAGTAAAATGAATTTATTTGAAATACCTTTCCTACCTTGGCTACTGTTCTGCCTCATTTTTGGTGAGATGATTAATTGGGCCAGGCCTGCCTGGGGTGCTTAGAGGCTCCACCTGCCCAATCTAGTCTGGATGGAAGGTACTCCAGAGTGTGACTTCACAAAGGTTCTTGCAGAGGGCAGAGTTCTGTGCCAGCACTACCCTGTGGGTGAACTCTCTTCTTCTGCCAGCTGAGCAGGGCAGATGTGATTTGTGCTCCCACATGGCTTGGTGTATGGCAAAAGCAGAGACTAGGATGGAAGCTGGTGGCACATCCTGGTGAGGAGCATAGCTCCATCTCTTTGAAAGCTTTTATCCTCACCCCATACCCCTTGCATCCTCTATTGGATAACTGGCAGTAGAGAGAATTCCACTTAAGGGGCAAAGTCTTGAGAATTCCCCATTTTATTCAAGCAAAAAGCCCCTCTTAGGAAGCTCCCATTTGATTTCTCATACTTTGCCAGAACAAACCCTTTGTCTTCTCATAATGCCCTGATCTAACCTGTCTCCATAGGACCACAGTCTCAGGAGGATTCCTTGGCTGTTCTTTAATGTTCTCTAACAGCCCAGGTTCCTGGACAGAGTCCATGGAGCCCCTTACCCAGGAGGCCACTTCTCAGAGACCAAGCCTAAGACTCTCCCACTCATCCCCTGGTGTCTGGTCTGCATGCCCCATCCTTTTGTTTTCCTCTTATATCTCTCCAATCTTAGAGTTTAGGATGTTCTTCAGAGAAACCTCTGAATCAGAGGTAGCCCATTACTTCTGCCTTCAAGACTTGATTTTTAAGAAATCAAAAGTCTCATTTTTCTGCTCCCTAATAGCCCAATACAAAGGAACAATTTCTTTTCACTCCACTAGTATAATGAACCCATCCTCTCCAGAGCTCTTAATAAGAGACATGAAAAAACAAGTCCATATTGGAAATAAAACTCTATTTGCCTCACCTTCTACAGTTGCCAGATGAGCAGCTCTGGAAGGATTCCCCTAGGCAACAGCCGCAGGGATTGCCCACCTCATTCTCTGAGAGGGTCTCTCCTCCCAATTCCCACCCAGGCCAGGCTTTTTGTCCTAAGGACCTCAACAAGGCCAGATAGCTCTCTGACCCCTTCAAACACTGACGCAGTTCATCTGCTGCTGGAGTGACGACCTTGGGTGTAGGGTGCTGGTCTGGTACTGGAAGAATGGGAAGAGAGAGAAAAAGGGAAGGAGTGATGGGAAGAGAGGAGGAGGAGACTCAGCTCATGGCCACCTGCCTCAAACAAAGGCTACTTCTGCTTCCCTGGGCTTACCTGATTGTGAAGAACCCCTATAGCAGGCTGACCTGATGGAGACAGAGCTCTGACCATGTGCTCAGGCTTCCTGAATCACATCCACGGACAGAACATTGAATCTTTGGGAAGTCATAGCTCTGAGCAGGACAGCTTCAGATACAGAAATGTGGGCAGAGGCCGGGAAGGGACTGAGCTTGAAGGGTTCTGACCTGCCTGTGGATAAAGGGGAATATTTGAATCCCAGCCCTTGCATTTTTCATTGAGCTCTTTGAATTTGGGCAAACCAATCTGCAATGTCTCAAAGGCTAAAAGGAAATATTGATGATAAATGATAATGATTTTGTTGTTGGTGTTGATGATGATGATGACAGCTTATATTTATATGGTACTTATTAGAACCAACACTCTTTATAGTCATTATCTTATTTGGTCTTCACAACAACGCTGTGAGGTAGGGACTATTATTAACTCCATTTTACAGAGGAGGACACTGAGGTGAAAAGAAATGAGGTGACTTGCCCGGGGTCACACAACTAGCAAGTGTCTGAGATCAGATTTGAGCCTAGGTCTTCTTGACTCCAGCTACATCCACAGTATCCCAGTGTATTTGCTTTAAAGTATTGGGGTTTATTCCTTTGTGATAATATGTTTGAGAGGCAGTGTGTGGTCTAATGGATACAGCTGATCTTGAACATTAACAGTTGTGCATCAGTAAGTAAGAGTTGTTGTGGCTCAGTTGTGTCTGATTTCTTTGGGTTTTCTTGGCAGAGTTAATGGAGTGGTTATCCATTTCTTTCTTCAGTTCATTTTACTGATGAGAAAACTGAGGTAAACAGGGTAAAGCTCGCCCAGGGGCCCACAGCTATTGTCTGAGGTTTGATTTGAACTCAGGAAGATGAGTCTTCCTCACTCTGGGCCTGGCGTTCTATCCACAGGGCTACCTAGCTACCCCAGAGAAGTAAAATTCCGATTAAATAAATATATGATAATTCTGTCATGTATTGGTTTGTTTAATTTCACAGTAATTTGAATATGAGAGGGGAACCATCTATGAATACTCCCCATGCCTTCTAATGTTGTTTGGAAGGAAGATGACATTTCCTATGATTCCAAACATAGATGAAGAAATAAAATAGGAAAAAAAAACTTATGTTACTATTAATGGAGATTTTAAGAACTCTTTCAAATGGCTAGCCTTTATTAATTCTTGCTGACTTTGAGTGGTTCAGAAACCATCTGTTTTTTTTTATAGAAATCTGGGTAATTGCCTGTCATTATCCAAACTGACTGAATCTCATGCAAAGGACAATGAATAGAACAGAATGATTGTGTTATTTAACTACCATTGGTTGAGCACCTATTCTCGGACTGTACTGAGCATTGTGTGTACTATGATTTAAAAGGATCAGGAGTCAGAAGCCCTGTTTTCTGCCCCTCCCTTGGTTCTAACTGCAGGGTTTGGGTGATATTACTACATCTTGGTGACTCAGTTTCATCACCGTAAATTGTACCAATAATGCTGATATGCTGCAGTATTCTTGTTCTGGCAGTCAAATGAAAGAATGACTTTGTTGATGGTCAGTTACCTTTTTTGTTGTCTCTTCCAAAAATTTTAACAATCTCTTGGCAAAGATAAGGAAATTGTGATGTAGCATTTCAAGCAGGAATGTGGGGAACCAGCTAGAGCTGATGATTCTCTTTTCAGTGTGAACCTTCATGCCTCAAAAATTGGCAATAAAGTCAGGCTTCATTTGTTGTTTTGTGGATTGTTGAGACTTAAGGAAGCAGTAGAAAAATGTTACGGTGCATTAATTTTCAAAGGGTATTATGGATACACAGGTTCCATCTCTCCCCCCTCTCATCTGATTCTAAATAGTGTCACAATAGCTATTGGTGTCATAAGTTGACCAATAGGTCTTGGCTGCTATAAGATAATACCCAAATATAGAACTAGTGAAAAGGAAGTGTTTGCTAATTTTTTTTTTTTAGGTTTTTGCAAGGCAAACAGGTTTCAGTGGCTTGCCCAAGGCCACACAGCTAGGTAATTAGTAAGTGTCTGAGACCAGATTTGAAGCCAGGTACTCCTGACTCCAGGGCCGGTGCTTTATCCACTAGACCACCTAGCTGCCCCTGCTAAATATCTTAATGGCAATTTTGATTGTTTTCTTCCTGCAAATAGGATGAAGCCATGATTTAAGCAGGCAAAGAGACCTGGAGTCCAAGGCAGGCAGAGTAGGATCCAGATCAAGTCAAACTGTCTGACGCTGATCCTGGGACCCAAATTCCTTATCCTCCCAGACCCCCTTGACAGATACAGGTTGCAGACCAGGTGACAAGCTGTAGCAACAGGATTGACCTTATGGACCTTTCCTAAGGAGAGGGAGGAAACTCTCTTCCAGTGCCTGTCAGTCCTTTCTCCTCAGGTGGCTGGAGTGAGTTTCCCAGAACCCTGGCAGGGGGTCATATTTGCCCAGGGTCCCAGTAGGTGTCAGAGGCAAGACTTTGGCTGACAGCTGGGGGCGGGGGGAGGCTCTGTTCTGCCTCTTCAGGGGAATTTCTTGGGAAGAAAACCATAGATTCCTTCCCCCAAAAATCCATTCAGTTTCAAAGCAGCCCCTAATAACCCTGAACAAATCTGAGTCCAGTGATGTTTCCTGTTTCCCAGCACTCTTGCTAGAAAGAGGGGTCGGTGCACGCCAGCTTTGATTAGGCTATTTTCAGATGGAAATGTTTGTCACAATGAAGAATGAGAAGGATGGGAATCTGAGCATGGGATTTATTTGTGTCTTGTTAAATTGTTAAAGAATCAGTCAGCTAAAAAACATGAGATCCAAAAAGAGGGTGATGGGATAGAAAATCAAATTGCTCAAGCAAAGGAGCAATTTGGATTTCTTCAACATTGAAATCTGTTGATTTTTTTATACATTGATTCAAAATATTCTCAAGTTTCTTTTTAGCTCCAAATAATATTTATTACATGAACGTGTAGATTTGTCTCTCAGTGACAATATGAAATGTATGAAATATGAGATGGAGCGTCTCTGGGGTGAGTGGGGAGTGCTGAGTCTTTTAAATTGGGGGAAGAGTCATTCCCGTTAACCCAAAGGTGATTTATCATTTATCCTTCAAAACATCTCTGTTTCTAGTGCACTGGGTCATCTTATACTCTATTTCTTTGTTTCCTGGTTTTCAAGAAACTTTCCAAACAATGGAGGAAGTTAGTAGTAGCAGCAGCAGCAGCAGTAGTAGTAGTAGTAGTAGTAGTAGTAGTAGTAGTAGTAGAACAGTAATAGCGGGAGTGACACTGACAAACGCTCCTCATGTTTGACAGACAAACCTTGCAAAGGTAAAGCACCTTGGTGAATACCAGCTACTGTAGTTATCAAGTCTGTCCCTTTATTCATGTTTGGTGTCTGAGTTTTCCTGAGAATCAGATGCTGTCCTAGCCAGGCTGCTGAGGGCCTTGTAGTAACTTTAGAAATGCCTGTGTTCTCTAGATGAATAATAAAGATGATCTAAGCAGAAAAGTAGAGAATGAACAATTTTAAAAATATTTGAAATCTGGGGTGGCTAGGTGGCGTAGTGGATAAAGCACCGGCCCTGGAGTCAGGAGTACCTGGGTTCAAATCCAGTCTCAGACACTTAATAATTACCTAGCCGTGTGGCCTTGGGCAAGCCACTTAACCCCATTTGCCTTGCAAAACAAACAAAACCTAAAAATATTTGAAATCTGTATTAATTACATTAAAACAAGCTCAAGAAAAATCTACTTGATTTCTTATTTTCTTATTATTTTCATGTTACCATTCATGATATTTTCTCTCATCCCCAGAAAAATATGAAAACTTAATTTTTTCTGTGTACCAAGATATTCTTGTTAAAGCTACCAAGTATATAATTAGCAGCAGTTAATTTTTTTTGCTTCATTTATTGTAGTCTGCAGGTATAATGGGAATATATATACATAGTATATATAATATGTTTGAATGTAGGTGTGTGTGTATATATATAAATATATATATATATATATGTATATGTATGTATGTTCTCTTAGAGATTATATGCTCCCTATTAGATATCATATCTTTTGCATGAGCAGAGACTTGACTTTGAGATTTGACTTCAGAATTTCCTAGGACGACCCTGGAAAATTAGGACACTACTGTCCATACTCCCCATCTCATAGGACTGTGGTGAAAAATACTTAGAAAATCAAAAAGCACCACATATATGAGTTCTTACATATTATCTGTAATAGAGGAGACATTCACTTTACTGAAGGAATGAACATAAGATCATTTCTACATATTTCCTACTTTTCTCATATGAAGACCTTATAATCATGTAATATTACCCAATTGCTGTGATTCTATAGTGCCCCTGCCACAGTCACTTTTGTAGAGGCAGAGTAGATGGGGAGGATCTAGAAGGAACTTTAAAGCCAAGAGATCCTTTATTGCAGATGATTAAACTGAGTCCCAGAAAGACCAAGTCATTTGCCTGAAGTACCACTGATGATAAGTGGCAGAACAAGTATGAATCTAGGCACTAATGGGTGTTTAATCCATGTTGTTGTTCATCCTCTGATTTAAAATCTCATTTGCTTTCCTTGGGGGGCAATGTTGCATAATGTTGCATCTCTGACCATGGCAGTCCCTGATTAATTTGATGAGTCCCTTAATTCACTGGATGACATTCTATGGCATGGGTATTTTAAGGGCAATTCCAGGTTCACCTCATGAAGGTTAAGATACTTATGTGGGCACCTTATTAATGGTTTCAGAGCTTGGGATTCTGTCACCTTGGGCACCAAAGCGATTTTTGTCAAAGAAACCACTCCTCTCTAGGGGGTCTCTGTGGTCTACTAAAGTAAATGGCTCAGTTTGCCCTCACTCTAGCATTCTTAGATTTTGAAAAACAAATCAGAGAGGAGGAGCAGAGTGGATCCATTGTGTGTTGGGGGTTGGGCAGAGGGATATATATATATATATATATATATATATATATATATATATATACACACATATATATATATACATACATATATATATATGACTACATGAAATTCCTTTTCTTTGACTCAGTTAATGGTGATGGTGGCAGAAGCAAGTGGCAAATCACACACAAATGATGTATGTGTGTGATCATTTCTCCATTCGTTTAAGTGGCACAGTGGATAGAGAACTGGCCTTGGAGGACCAGAGTTCAAAGCTGGCCTTAGACCCTTGACTCTTATTAGCTATGTCACCTTGTGCAAGTCACTAAACCTTGATTACCTCATATCCATCCAGGGCCATCTCCAGTTGTCTTGATTCATATTTGGCCACTGGATCCAGATGGCCCTGGAGGAGAAAGTGAGGCTTGGGACTTAGCACAGCACCCCCTTACTCAAATCTAATTTACATGCTTATCATGACATTACCTCCCTGAGGTTGTGGTCTTCTTTGAATGAAAAAAAGGACAAACATTATTAGTTATGACCCATTTCCTAGATAGAGGAGAGATCACTTAGATTGGCTTTGGCTGTGAAATCCCAAATCTGGGTTTTAAGCCAGAGAAGGGACATTCCTTGAGGAGCATCAACTTGGGGAGTTCTCTTGTAGGGAAGAGAGTTTCCAAAGATTAGACTTCAATTTTTAAGAAGTGATGATTTCAGCTTTAACATATCATCTAGAGAACCTCTTGTTATCAGACATAAAATTTAGTATTATCTGGCTTGTTTGTTGTTTATTCCTAAAGGCTAGAAAATGCAAAGGTCACTTGGAATTCTCATCAGAGGACCAACATTTGAATCCCATTTCTGCTGCTTTCATTTATGTGTGACCTTAGACACCCTCAATTTTGACTAGATGATTTCTGAGAACCTATCTTTCAGCCTGAATTCTCTGAAAGATAAAATAATACCTGAGGGTATCCTCCCCATAACCAAAATGCAAAAAAGTACAGATAATTCATGTTATTTTGTGTAGGATTTTTTTTTATAGGTTTTTGCAAGGCTAACAGGGTTAAGTGGCTTGCCTAAGGCTACACAGCTAGGTAATTATTAAGTGTCTGAGACCGGATTTGAACCCAGGTACTCCTGACTCCAGGGTCGGTGCTTTATCCATTACACCACCTAGCTGCCCCATTTTGTGTAATTTTTAACCACAGTGGTTATTAAAAACCAAATTATCTTCCCATTGGGGTTTATTTAGTGACATTTCATCAGTTTGGGATCTCCTTCATTATTTAACATGGAGGAAAGAACAGTGAACCAGGAATCCTGTGTCTGGGTTCCAGGTCCAAGTCTGAATATGATGTTTGCCCTTCTTGAAGAAGACCATGACATCAGGGAGATGATGCCAAGACAAGTACATGAATTGGATTTAAGTGAGGTGGGGGGCTGTGCACCAGCCTCCCTTTCTCCTCCAGAGCCATCTGGGTCCAGTGGCTAGATTTGAATCCGGACAACTGGAGATGACCCTGGATGGAGGCAAGTAGGGTTAAGTGACTTGCCCATGGTGACACAGCTAGTAAGTGCCAAGTATCTGAGGTCACATTTGAACTCTCTTCCTCCTGGTACCAAGCTCAGTGCTCTCTCCTCTGTACCACCTACCTGCCCCCAGGGTCCAAATCTACTTGAATGTTATTTAATTTCTCATCCTCACTTTCTATATCTGTAAAAACCATGTAATAATAACAGTTTATTTTCATAAAATCATATGGTTAGAACCAAGAGTAATAATGTGAGTTTTGAACTTAAAAGTGTTTAAATGCTAGGAATTGTTTATTATTATTATTATTAAAATTTAGCAGAAGTTTTTGCTGCTGTGTTCTGAGTTACGTTACCAAGGAAAATTTTCTTCTTTTTTTCTTTTTCTTCTTTTTTTTTTTGTGTGGAATCAACCTGATTAATATGTATCCTATTAATTAGGGCTGAGGTAGTTGTGGAAGAAAAGCAGATGGCACATTTTGTCAAAGTGGGAAAAAATTCCAAAATCTGCTTTCTGTTGTGAACTACATTCATTATTAGTCCAAATAAGAGTTAAGGAGCAGTGCTATGCTCATGAGAAAATTAATGACTCTTTTTTTAATAAATTGTAGCTGACTTTGGCCTGGCAAAACAAAAGCAAGAAAACAGCAAACTCACATCGGTTGTTGGAACAATTCTCTACTCCTGGTAAGAAATATAAAAAATGTACAATTATTGAATTCTGTGTCTGCCCAGTTCAAGTTTTCATTTATTTTCTTAATTTAAAATTAAAAAAAAATATTCCAGAGGGATGCTTTTTATATCAATCATTTCTCTGGGAAGCAACTGGAAAGGTTTCCTTCAAGTTTTAAAAAATGCTGCCTGTTGGGTTTTTTTTTGGTGGGGGGTGAGTGGGAACATTGCGCCACTCTTTGCATGGTCAAATATCTAGGCATTGCTACCACGACCTGTCCAGAGTACTGAGAGATACACAGTGAGATGGGAATTACATTGATCCAGACAATACAAATAGAGATATAGACAGCTTTATCGAAATGTACCATATCTATGTGTAAGACATTTTTTTAAAAACACAGTTCTTAATTTGAAGGGTCCTAAGCAGACTTAGGTGAGTGGCATTTGGGAAAAGGAGAACAAATTCTCCTAACCTACTTCGTTGATTCTTTATGTCTTTTATACAACCCAAACAAACTCTCTATAGCACAAAACAAAGTCCAGATTTCTTGATTTCATAATCAAAACCCTCTCTGGCCCCTGTCTCTTTTATCTCTCTTTTATCTCTCCTTTCATGGACCATGTACTCTTGCCATAGTGGACCACCTTCTAACCCATAGCCATTCTCTGGGCTTTATCACCTTCTATTTTTATTTTATTCAGGCTGATAATTCTGGATGAAATTCTTTTTCTTTTTCATTTGTTCATCCTTTCTTCAAGACTTAAACCAAGTGCTGCTTTTTCCTTGGTTCGCCCCCAGCCAGAAGTAATCTCTTCCTCCCCTTAGAGGCCTTTGATTTGTACTCTTCCCACATTGTACCCCCTTATGGTGACCCTCACAGATATTCTGATGGTCTTTTCCCAAAGCTTATTATCTCTCATGTCCTGCTAGATTTTACAGTATTTCACAGCTCTTGGCATCATGCCATTCACCTTCCAGTATCTCACGGCTTCCAGTTCATGACAGTTACTGAGAGAGAATTATTTGTATTAAATGAGTTTGTCATCAGAAGATGTGTGGACAAGCTCCGGAGCCTTAGAAGGAAAGTCCCATCCCCTGATCTTCCTGGTGAGGGAAGTAGGTCCATACAAGAAGTTCTTCCTTCATTCCTTTTTATTTTCAATCAGTGAGAAGTTGGACTCTGTGGTTGACATTTGTCTAGCTTTGTGGGACCCCTCTGTGGCCTTTCCAAGAGACTTGGACAAAGATAGTTTTCTTACTACTTTAGGGGAACACACCGGGGTCTTCTCCAGCAGTTTGGTAGCCATGTGTCTTCTCCTTGGTCTTTGAAGGGGTACAGACTATCAGTCCTCCATGTCTTTTATTCTCTGGGCTGGTTCACTAGCTCTTTCCCCTCCAGAGCAGACACCCCATTAATCAGGGGTTTCTTTTGGTTCTTGTAGTTATTAGTGGAGCCTGAAGTGGCAGGTGGCCAGCAGCCCCCTCCTGTGCTGGCAGGCCATCTTTAGCGCTCTCTTTTACACCATTTAACATCATTTCTTTGTTAGTGTGTCAAAGCCTTTTACCCATTCATCTTTCCACTGTCCCTCAAGTTACCTGCAGTCACTTTGGAGATCATGGTCCATGGCATGCAGGGAGGGAGCCAAGCTGATAGAGACACACATGCATATGCTTATCCTATCTGTGTATCCATGCATGCATGTACTTTTATATATGTGTATATGTCCCGTGATGTGGATATACATGTGGCATATATATGTATATCATTCTGTGTATGTATAGATGTTTCATATTCCTATACCTGTAGTCATGTATGTGCACACATGCTCTGTGTAAAGACTAGCACTGTGTGTATGAATATATTCTTAGACATGTGCACATATTCCTATGCATTTTATATATAATATATATATATATATATATATATTTAGTACTATAGATGTGTATTAATGTTGGTTCTATCTATCTGCAGGTGTATCCATAGAGACATACACAAATGCCCAGGAGCATATCTAAGCATTGTTTGTATAAATGTAAACATAGTCAGAGTGAGTGTGTCTATGTGTATATACACAGATAAATATGGAGAGATCATTATCTATACGTATACATATGCCCGTGGATTTGTAAATTGGAGGTTAGTTGGGATTATTTATAAGGAGGTCTAGTTTTCCAGTTGGGTTGTGTTCACTGTCTTTCAGTGTGGTGGAGTGAGAGAGAGACAGAGACAGAGAGACAGACAGAGACAGAGAGACAGACACAGAGAGAGACAGACACAGAGAGAGAGCTATAGAGAGACATTGAGGCAGAGACAGAGACAATAAGAGAAACAGACAGAGATCTGGATTACTTCATCTGGGCTCCCACCTAACTGTAGGTCATAATATGGACAATATCTTTCTTTTTTTTCATCACTTTGTTTTCTTACTATGGTTGCTGAGGTCTTTCAACTAACCGAGGAGTTCATTGAAATATATTTCAGGATTTAGAATAATTTTCACAATTCTGTGAAAAGAAACATAGAAAACTTTTGTCATGAGTAAGGAATATTCCTGTTTGGATTCTACCCCAGGACATCTTCCATGACATTTGGTTTCATTTAATTTTTTTTACCCAGAAGATTATTGAGCAATATTGTTTCAGTGACCACATTTGTTATACAATTCTGTATGTTACAAAATATATCTGGTTGTATACTTGCTTGAAGACAGCTTTTAAGACAGTATTTGAATCTGTTGAAAGACATATTTTTATGAATTCATTAAATAACAAATATAGCAATTGCAATCAGTTGTGTGACTTTAAAGATGTAGTCTGCCTTAGGAAATAACTTGGAAAAACTTGCCTCTGTCATACTCAGACTTTTATCTGATATTTTCCCTAAACTTGCATAGGAGCATTTTCACATACTTTTAATGAAGATGGGAAATAGGCACAAGGATTGATAGTTACTGGTATCTTTTCAGTTGCTGCCTTCAAAAGCTATTTGTGATTCTTTCTCTCTGAGATATCTTTAAAACTGATCCTTAAATGCCTTCAAAATTGTGTCACTTCTCTCCAGAATGTATTCTATATTTATTTATTGTCATCAAGACACCCTTGCAAGTACTATTTCTCTTAAATATTTCTGTCACGCTTTCACAAAGTATATCGTATAGAAGAATAGAATATTGTTATTTCATTACTAGCACTTAAGGAAATAATTGTAGAGATGCTGGCAGTCATTTCCATCTCATGTCAATTTATTATTCTTCCAGTTTGACCTATAACTGCTCTTTGGAGTAGTTTAATTTGGAGAATTCCGTGCCAATTTGTCAATTATTATTATTAGTCTATAATTTTGCGAAATTATACTGATTCTAATCTTCCATCTTTCTATTTCATGTTTGGCAAATAAATTTATTCTATAAAGTATTGGTACGTTTAGCTGTTGTCAATATCTTCTTTCCAAGGAGATCAAGTATTTGCTGATTTGAATTTTCTTCTCATTTACCCTTTTCACGGTAGTAAATGCTTTATTTCCCTTAAAGTTCTATTTTAAGAAAGCATCATAATCAGATTCAGTGTTTGAATTTATCCATTTCCCATTTTTCAAAATCAATACATCTATAATTGATCAATTAGGACTTAGTGGCCATCCCACTATTTCTTCTAAACATGTTTCTTTTTTTGTGTAAGATGGACTTCAGGTCTCCCTTTGTGTTCTGACTCTTTTTGGTTTTTTCAAGGTAGTGGAGTTAAGTGACTTGCCCAAGGTCACATAACCAGGAAACGATTAAGTGTCTGAGGCCAAATTTGAACTCAGTTCCTCCTGACTCCAGGGCTGGTGCTCTAACCACTGCACCACCTAGCTGCCCAGTTCTGACTCTTCTTGTAGAAAATATTAATGGTAATCAATTTGGAGTCTTCTGAGTAGTAAATGAACTTTGGACCATGTTCATTCTTTGACCCTTCAATGTATTTTCTTCCTTATGCTCACCTTCACATTGAAGTCACCCAGTATCCAAGTCTATACTGACTTGTATTGGTCTCCTCAGGGTTTTATTAGAATTTATTGACTATAATTAATATAGCTAAAGAATTACAGAGCTGGACAGTCCCTCAATGATACTCAAGTCTTAAACAATTCACAGACCCCATCAGCAGAAATTCCCGAGTGATCACTCAGCTGCCCCTTAAAATTCTCTGGTGATGAGGACATTTCTACTACTCGTAGTGTTAACTGTCATTCTTCCAAGAGGCAGCCAATTACATTTTTTTCTTTATTTTTTTATTTATACATTACTAAAACATTCTTGTTTAAGATTAAACATAATACCTCCTCCCCCATAAAAATATAAAACCTCATGAGAAAGTAAAAGAAAGAGAAAAAAAATGTGTTTCAGTCTGTGTTCTGATACCATCAGCTCTGGCTCACGTGGATCACATTCTTTATCATAAGTCCATCACCAAAGTTACTTCCATGTTTTTCCACTGTTGCTGTTGCTGATTGTAATTCCTCCATCCATTCCTCCCCAATGCCATCTACTTTTATTTTCTCTCTCCTTTCATTCTGTCCCTCTTCTAAAATGTGCTGTAGGGTAACTGAGTGGCACAGCAGACAGATCACCATCCCTAGGGCCAAGAGGCCCCAAGCTCACCTACCACCCTAGAGACCCAGCAACCACCCAGCCCCGTGGTTCCGGACAGGCCACCCAATCCCAGCACCTTGCAAAAAGTGCCAAAAGAAAATGTGATATATCTGACTATTCTCTCCTGTGATCTACCCTATCCTCTATCACCCACATCCCCCCTTCCCCCATCCCTCTTCTGTCCTTTTTACTCTACATGTCTATATCCTATTGAGTGTGTATGCTGTTTCCTCTCTGAGCCATTTCTGATGGGAGTGAAGGTTCCCTCATTCCCCCTTGCCTTCTCCCCTTCCATACCATTGCAAAATTTTTTATGTGAAATATCTTTTTTATGTGAAATATCTTAGCTTATTCCACCTCTCTTTTCTCTTACTCCCAGGACATTTCCCTTTTAATCATTGACTCCATTTTTACAATATATTATATCTTCAAATTCAGCTCCCTCCTGTACTTTATCTATAAAACCTCCTTCTACCTGCTCTATTAAATGAGAAGTTTCATGAGTATTATCAGTATCGTTTTACATGCAGGAATACATGCAGTTCATCATCATTAAGTCCCTAATAATTTACCCTTCTCCTTCACTCTCTATGCTTCACCTGAGTCCTGTACTTGAAGGTCAAACTTTTTGTTTAGCTCTGGTCATTTCAAAAGGAACGTTTGAAATTCCCCTGGTTCATTGAAAGTCCATCTTTTCCCCTGGAAGAGGATGTTCAGTTTTGTTGGGTAGTTGATTCTCAGTTGCATTCCAAGCCCTACAATCCCTTAATGTAGTTGCTGCTAAGTCCTGTGTGATCTTGACTGCAGCTCCATGATATTTGAATTATGTCCTTCTGGCTGTTTGTAATATTTTCTCTTTGACTTGGGAGTTCTGGAACATCGCTATAATATTTCTGGGGGTTGTTATTTTTTGGGGGGATTTCTTTTCAGGGGAGATCAGAAGATTCTCTCAGTTATTATTTTGCCCTCTGCTTCTAGGATAACATGGCTATTTTCCTGTAGGAATTCTTTAAAAATGAGGTCAAGGCTCTTTCCTGATCATGATTTTCAGGTATCACAATAATTTTTAAATTATCTTTCCTAAATCTGTTTTCCAGAGCAGTTGTTTTTTCAGTGAGATGGTTCACATTTTCTTCTAATTTTTCATTCTTTTGGTGATGAAGTATTGTGTCTTGATTTCTCATAAAGTCAGCAGCTTCCTTTAGCTCCATTCTACATCTGAAGGATTTGTTTTCCTCAGAGAGCTTTCTTATCTCTTTTTCCATCTGGCCAATTCTCCTTTTTAAAGCATTCTTCTCAATAACTTGTTGAACTGTTTTATCCATTTGACCTAAACTGGTTTTTAACATGCTATTTTCTTCAACATTTTTTGGGTCTCCTTGACTAAGCTACTGATTTCATTTTCACATTTTTCCTGCATCTCTCTCATTTTTTCCCCCATTTTTTCCTATCTCCCTTACTTGATTTTCAAAATCTTTTTTTTTTTGAGCTCTGTAATAATCTGAGCCCAACTTCTATATTTCTTGTAGTCTTTAGATGTAGAAGCTTGGACTTCCTCATCTTCAGGTTGAGTATTTTGATCCTCCATGGGATCATAGACAAAGTATTTGTCAATGGTCCAGTTCTGCCCTTTTTTTGTTTACTCATTTCTCCAGCCTGTGCCTGGTTTTGGGGTCCTTCCTGGGTTTTTGAGTTTTATTGGGACACCCTCACAAGGATCTCAGTGTATGAGACTCTCACTATTCTCCTGGTCTGTGAATGACCACAAGCACACCCCTCTGACACGGGGATGTTTTATGGGGGGGGGGGGCTAGTCTGTGATCAGGATCTGAATATGGTCAGAGCCCCAGATTCCTGTTCCAGGGACATAGGACAGACCTCAGAAGTCTCCCTCCACTCCCTCACCTTCGGTGGGCTGAGTACTAAAGGCACAGCTGCCTGGAGGCTCCTGCTGACTGGCTCCACTAGCCCGCTTCTGTTTCCTGGATCTGGGCTACTGCTGCCTCGCTGAGTGCTGGGGCTGCCCTGAATGCTGTGGTCACACTGAGGGCCTGAGCTTTGCGCTCACTCTGGCAGATCTTCCAAGCTGTGCTTGGTGCTCCCTGGGCTGCAAGTTCAGGAAACTGCTTCTGCTTCTGGGAGCCAGGGCTCCCAGGCCCGGTGGGGCTATTCTTGGGAGGCTGAAGTTCATTCATTCTGGTGGGGCCGGTGCTCTGATCCCGTGGAAGAGTTTTTCCACTATTTTCTAGGTTATCTTGGGCTGAAGAATTGCCTCACTGGATCTTTCTGTGGTTTCTGTCTCTTGAAAATTTTGAGTCATAATTTTAAGATTTTTGAAATATTTTGTAGAGAGCACCTAGGAAAGGCTCTTCTCCTGCTACCACCTTGGCTCTGCCCCCCAATTACATTTTAAAGTCTTGGCTCTCAGTCGCCCGTGGGTCCCATTTCTTCTCCCAGCAAATAAAACAAGTGTATTACTTTGTCCATATGATCATTCTTCAACTTCTTGAAGTCAGTTCAGTTGGGCTGCCCCTTCAGCTTCCAACCAAGTTTTGTCTTCCCCTAATTCTTTATGCTTTCCACTTATCTTCTTAGGGCAGTTTCCATCTTTCGCTGGCATCTACATTGTGTCCTTTGGCACAGTGAACTCTATGAGATTGGTTTGCTGCCACTTTGTGGACTTTGAAGACTAAAATCCTGTTTCCAGTGCCTATCACACTATTGACGTAGTTGGCAGTTTAACAAATATTAATAGACAAAAAGAATTGCTACGAATATTTTTGTAAATATGGGTCCTTTCATTTTTGTGATCTCTTTGTGATACGGACTCACAATAGTGTTATTGCTGGATCAAAGGATTTGAATGGTTCTGTAACTTTAAAGGTTGACATAATCAGACAATCAAAAGCAATATAGAATACTAAACATGTGTGTGTGTGTGTGTGTGTGTGTGTGTGTGTGTGAGAGAGAGAGAGAGAGAGAGAGAGAGAGAGAGAGAGAGAGAGCCAGACAAAGAAAATGAGAAAGTGAGAGAAAAAGTGTATGAGTGAGAGAGACAGAAAGTGAGAGGGAGGGAGGGAGGGAGGGAGAGAGAGAGAGAGAGAGAGAGAGAGACAGACAGACAGACAGACAGACAGACAGAGACAGAGAGACAGAGAATACAGAGAGACAGAGACTACAATGGAATTTCATTGGTGAGAAAATGAAGACTTGAATTGGAATTATTAAAGATGTCTATTGACACAGTGATGGATTAATTGACTTCCTTAGAGGAAAGCAAAGTGCAATGTTCTTAGAAGGTTGACTCCACCATAACAGGACACTTTACCAGAGCATGCTTTCTATTCACTGTCATTTCTGAGGTAAATCTATGATGAATTGTTGACCAAATTGTCCAAGACCCTTACAAGGAGCGAGTCTCCCAGGAGCAGACTTTTTGTCATTTTATAAAATCATCAAGATTTAGCTACACATCCAGCTCCCCTCACTTAAGTCATTTTATTTTGTGTTATCTTATACTGTGCTTCAGAAATAAGGACAAATTACAGACTTAACAATTTAAGTAATGTATGCAATTGAGTAGGTTTCATTGTCAATCAAGGATAAAAAATAGATGATGTGAAATACAAGTTCATTGAGCCGTGTGTAGTATTTGCCATAAGGCAGGATTATTCCCCTGGCTGCTAATTAAGTTTAGAAACACTGAGTGGTGGTATCAGTTTTCTTTGACAGAGGCTGCTGTGGAGTGGGTGGGAAGACAGTGAATGAATAAAAATGGGACTAATGCTTCCTTATCTTAATCAATAAAAGTAAGGAAGCATTTTCCCTTATATTTTAGTTTAACAGAACAATGAAGACTGAATTTACTTATAGAGGCTGAATTGAATTTTTTTAATAGGCAAAACATTTTATTTTAGAAACATTCCTAGTATCTCTGAGCTCTGCTAAGTCTGTTAGGCATGAAAATAATGAAGCACTCACTTGGTAAGTTTTTTTCACTGTGTTTGCTCTCTAACTCTTTCCCAGGAATTTCTCCATCCCTAGAAATTCCCTTTATTTTTTTCAGGTTAAGAATAGAGGATGTATCCCATTCTCTTATGATTTATTTATAATTCCCCTGGATATAGTAAAGATTCCATTAATATTATTTTAGCAAATAAATAAATGATATTGATCCACAATCTCAGTTTCAAGAGAATTTCTATGTAATTCATATTTACTCATGTCATCCAAGGAAGAAGAGGAGTTTGTGAGAGAAGCTACTTTCTGTTCCATCATCTTTAAGATTTGACTCTTTTTAGGTTTATAGGTTTAATGAACCATCAGTCTAGTTTCTCTTCTCTCAGGAGAGATCCTTTCAGGGACTCTGTCCCAGCTTTTGGAAGTTGGCCTTATGCCACCCTCTCAAACTTCTCAAACCCCAAGGTGGGTGGGCAGGGTTCAGCCAGCTGCCAGGTCAAGGCATCTCAGTCAAGGCTGCTTCAGAAAGATCCCAAGGGCACAGACGAGCTCATAGTGGGGCCTGTCCCTTTGCAGCCAAACTTCAGTTGGTAGCAATGGACCTCAAATAGACACACTCAGCTTGATGCTTGGGGGAAAGAAGCAGACAAAACACAACCCCCCCACCCCATCCTCCCCTGGCTCAGTACCCCCTATCACCCTACCCTTCCCACACTCCAACCAGACTGAACCTCTCTCTGCAGCAGCTCCCAACATTGGAGAGCTGTCTCACTCCATTATTGCTGCTTATTTTTCTGGTGCTCCTTGCTCCTGAATGCCTAGTGTTGGGTTGGCACAGCCCAGCTGCCTACTTCCACTGCTCTCATCTTTCTCTCCTAGATATTTTGCTGATTGAGTTAGCAATTTACTCCCTTTGCAAGCATCGTGGACCATTGTGCTAAGCAGATTGTCAAATTGAAAACAGATGCATCTTTGCAAAATATCTTCATTGTGAATTTCCTTTGAAATCATTCTAAATGATGCTCAGGATGATTTGCCATTGAACCACACCAAGTCTCTTGTAGGAGTTCTTAGACCCCCAAATATCAACCCTTCCTAGATAAACCTAGAAACTTTTGGAGCAGGCTGTTATTTGACCCTGAGGTCTCCCGTTGAGAGATGCATATTACAAGTTTTCATTTAGTTGGTACATTAAAACCTGGAGTTATTTTTGGTTTTTGGTTCTAGCCTCTTTACAAATTACAAACAAGACTTGACCATCACATAGTTTTAATGGACATTAAAGGTAATTATTTGAAATAAAAAGTAACTATTTTAAATAAATTATTTATTCCTTGTTATTTCTTCTTTTGCTAAACATCTGTTAGTCTATAAACTAAATAAATAGTGTAAGTAAGTAAGATTTAAAGAGGGTAGAATCTCTCTTCATCAATGAGATGACATTCTCCTCCTTGTGATATAAATGGTTATTATTATCCATGTCTTAGTTATCCTTTCTTAGGCGGATAAAAATGATCTACAGTGAGAGGTTGAATTCATTATTTAGCGATATGTCTGGAACTATTCATCACAATTGAGAGTAGCAAACCCCATCTTGTGTTTTCAGAGCACGTTCTAGAAACTGGAGGAGTGAAAACCTTCCTGTTTTATTCCTGATATTTCCAGGACAGCTCACATTCCCTTTTACACTTATCTCGATTGTTCCAATAATCAATAAAGCATTTTTTTTTGGAGTTACCTTCAGGGCCCCATAGCACATTCTTTTGGGGAATTTTCAGGCAAGGCATATTGTATTCTTTGAGGGGCCTGTTGATTTCTGAATTCAACCAAAGGTCACATGGAGTCAATCTAGTGAATATTTTGTACTCATATAAATATTGAAATACATTTGGTACCAATTGAGGAATGAGGATGGCCATTCTCAGGTGACCCTCAGATACCAGGCCTGTGATAAACTGGGACATCATTGTTCATATACAGATTACTGAATTCCCAAGGGAATTTGTTTGATTCCAATCAAAGAGAGTATTAGATTAAATTTTTCGATTTGAGAGACAATGTAGCATGGTCCTTAAAACTATTTCATGGTCAAGTCTTTTATCAGAGACAGAAGTTGTTGGGTGATTGTGGGTAGCTCACTGAATTTCTCTAAGACCAATATTATTAGAGACAAGTTGCCCTTGTGCTGGCAGAAAGAATTTCTCTACAGTTCTGAAGCCCTCTGCCTCTATTTCCCATATCCCCCCAAATCCCAAATACATCTTACTTTATAATAATAGCTTACATCTATATAGAGAGATTTAGGAATTGGATCTGTGATTTCTTTGGCACATGGGACTTACAGGGGAGTCATCTCCCTCTACCTTCTTTGCAACTTAATCATAGAGAGTGACCTAGAGTATGGAGGGTCACCTTGGCTAGGGTCACCCCACCTTTATGAGATTTGAAACTCTATCTTCCTGGCTTCGTGGGCTAGCTCTGTGAACCTTCTTCATATTACCCCTACATCATCTCCTTTTCTCATCCTTTAATTTTCCTCCTCACTTCCTGTAATTTTGAATTTTTTCCCTCTTTGTCAGTTTTTATTTTATAAACTGTAATTTACCTGCATGATTTGTTTATTCTCATTTGTCAGTAAGAGAGCTGTTGAAAAGAAGAGAAAATTATGAGTGATCATAGCCCTTAATTATAGACTTAATTAAGCTAAATTAAAATTTTATTCTTAAACCTCTTTTTGCATGTAATACCTAACCACAACAGGTTACTTTTATTGACTACTTTATGTTTATAAAACACTTCACAGACATCATGTAATTTGTCCTTCATAACAGTGCTATGAGGTAGGTGTTCCATTATCAGTATGCCTTCTTCATAGGTACTGTGTATACAGAGTAATTAGGTTAAACCTGCACAAGTCATGGTTGAAGATTTTCTTAGTCCAGATCTTGTGTTTTCTACCATTCCATGCTGGCTGATGGATGAGTCCTTGTAAGCTCCATGATGGCAGGGTCATGGCTTTCTACTGATTTTCTTCTTTTGATCTCAACCCTGTTAGATCCTAGCAAATTGTTAACCATGAGATCAACAAAGAATATTTATTAAATTCTATATGACCATTTCAAGGGTTTTGCAGATTGGGCAACCAGGAAAGCAAATTCCTTGGGAGACTGAGGATTAATATTCTTTAGAAGTCATCATTTCCACATCATCAGTGAATTTAGATAATAAGAAGCTTTTTTAATCACATGGTAATTTTGACTTTTGACCAAGCACTTGATTTGCATCTCTTATTTTCAAGAAATTAAATGTTTTATTTTCTTTTTGCAGAGTTTTATTTTGAAGAAACAATGAACTTGATGAATGGTTACAGGTGCTTTGGGGATTTAAAATACAGAAATTTTGAACTTGACTGGAGGGGAAGGGATTACCTCAAGACTGAAAGTAGTTATGGTTTGATGTGGTTATGAAATATCTTAGTATGAGTTTTATTTCTTCTCATGTTGGGAGCCATTGTGGTATAGTAGAAGAAGATACAAGTTTGAAGTCATAGGACCTGGGTTCAAATTCTGCCTTTTACAGTTATGTGACCCCATGAGACAACTCACTCAGCTTTTCTTGGCCACAGTGTCCTCATATGTGAAGTGAAGGGCGTTGAGTAGATGACCTTCCAAGCTTCCTTCCAGATAAAATCTGTGAACAAATCAGTCTTTCAGTATGTATTTAACAAATCAGTCTTTCAGTATGTATTTAAGTCCATGTACCATCCTTCATGTTTTGGATCATTGGAGTGTTCAACCCTTGGTTAACTCTGACCAGAAACTGTTGGGGAGCTTATTTGTTCTGCATTGCCTGGCCTCAGACAAGAAAGGGCTGGTCTTGCCTTTGATTTTGTTAGGGGAACATCATGCTTGTATCATAAATTCATAATTGCTAACCTGTTGTTTACTTATTACTTTTTTCTCCTTCCTGCTTTAACCTTTTGCTCTTGTGCTTTTGGCTAAGTATTATTTGTGATGCATGCTTTTCAAGTTCTTTCCAGTAAACCTTCAGATAAATAATCTGAATTGTTATATAGGGCCTTTTAACTTTCAGGGTGAGCTTGAGGAAGACACAGTCAGGGCTTGGACCTTGAATCAGGAATATGTGACTGACTTCAAATTTGGCAGCCACTTGGTAGCTGTGTGACCTTGGGCAAGTTGCTTCTTCACCTTGTTTGCCTCAGTTTCCTCATCTGTAAAATGAGCTGGAAAAGGAAATGGTAAAGCACTCCAGTATCTTTCCAAAGAAAACCTCAAATGGGATCACAAAGAATCAGACGTGACTAAAACAACTGAACAACACCACTTTTTAGGATACTTTCCATTTTTCTCTATTCAAGTTAATTTTTTAAATTAACCTTGTGTTTTTCTCCTTGATGTATTGGTATTTTTTCTGAAGATTTTTCTATACCAGGCGTTTTAATCAACACTTTATGTTTTCCTAATGGAGGTCACTGAAAGGTAATGTAAAAAGGATGTTATGTCAAACCTTGAGTCGGGGATAAAAGAAATATCCTTACATTCTCACAATGGACCAAAATAATGGATAATTAAGGCTCTCTTAAAAAATCACTTAGTGATGGGGAGATGCCAAAGAGCAGTCAAGTCTCCCAAGCTGGGGTTGATGTGATGGAAGTGGTCTTTTGGAAAGATTATCTGGAGTGGGAGGAAGGGAAGATCCTCCACCCAAGTTTGTGCTTATTCTATACTGTGGAGATAAAAACATCTTAGCTGCAGTTGTTGACCATCGAGTTAGGGGGGGAAAAAACCCTTTGGCAGTCTAAGAGTTTAAAAGGGAAAAAATACTTAATTAAGTATCATCAGCCAGCAGGAGGTGGGAAAGAATTCCCAAGGCCCCAGGGACTGGCATTAATAGAAGGGTGTAGGGGGAATAGATAATGGTAGAAGAGCAGTGAGTTTTCCCCAGGTCCTCCTCATGTCCTCTCAAAGTATTTAATGAAGACTTCAGCTTCTCCCAGGAAGGTAATACAATGACAGAATGAATGGCTTTATCACCATGGCGGTGAGATGGGTTGGCTGCAGAAATCAAGGGAGTGGAAACATAACAAAATGATGAAAATGAAAGAAGAAAAGGAGAATGTGAAAAAAAAGATAGGATTTAGGGACCACATAAAGAGAAATTATTGTGAATGCTGAAAGAGGAAGGAACAAAAAGATAATTACTTTATACCCAGTTCTTTTCATTTTTCTTATTTAAAAGCTAAACAGGATATTTTACTCATAAATCTCTGACCACCACTTACTCAATTTTAAATGATTTTCAAAAGCATATTTTTCATTGATGTTAAAACCACATATCGTGGAAGATTAATACTAAATGGAATAGATGTCCAATGGCCCCATCCTTTTCCTAGAAATAACAGTACAACCTCAATAAGCAAAAAGCTTCCCTTGTAATGCAAGTAAAAGATTTCTGCTGAAATAGTAAGAAAAATAACAGTATTTTGAAATATAAGCTTCAACTTTGAGGGGAAAAACACTGAAATGAAAGAATAAATTATCAAATCTTGATAATATTGGCAAAAAGTGAAGATGAATCCTTAAAAATAACTAAACAATATTATTAATGGAGCAAACATTTAAATGCATCTGGGTTCCAATCAATACTGTAAGTGCTTTAATAATATCTCATTTGGTCCTCATAACAATTCTGGAAGATAGGTGCTATTATTATTTCCATTTTACAGTCAAGGAAGTTGAGACAGATAGAAATCAAGGGCCTTGTCCAGGTTACCTGGCTAGTAAATATCTGAGGTTGGATTTGGACTCAGGACTTTTAAACTCCTTGTCTGGATCTCTGATGCCATTGAACTGGCATTTATGATTTTTAGAATACCTTCTATCCATTCTCTCCTTTGAAATTACAACAGTGGTGTAGACAAAGACAAAATATATGTAGCAATCCTTACTGGTATTTGCTTCAATTCTATTGAGTCACAATTTTTGCAAATATTGGATGTTTACAAATTTGGCAGTGATAGATTGCAGCTCTGAAGACCCGAGAGTGCATCAGATGCCAATTAGTGGTGGATTCATCCCCACCCAAGACACCTGCATTATCTATAGACATCTGCATTATCTTCCCTACTGATCTATTTTCCTGGTCCTTCATCTGACTTCATTTCCTTTGCAACTGACCACATCCATTCTGTCCAGAAATATGGTAGAGATTCTACTGGTTTATTGGACATGAATTTAAAAAATCCTATAGATATTAATCTAATTATTTTAAGATGCTGAAAAAGAAAATAAAACCAACCCACATGTAATAGATATTGGTTTGATCAGAGGGAAATGGAAATCTTCCTGGTACCCTAGTGCTGTCCAAAAGTGAGATGGAGATTTGCCTTCTCTCAAAGGAGGGTTCCACATTTCTACATGGACACTGGTTCACTATTGTTGGTGATGCTCCAGGAGAGATCTGGGCTTTGTAATGTGTAGCTGAGGCTGCTTTGGTTCCAGTACAGAGTTTCTGTGATTTGGTAAAGAAGACATTAATCAATACTGATTAAGGAAGTCTGTTCTTGGGGTCTGGATTTCCTTCTCAAAGGAGTACAGCTATTCATTTGGATGTTGCTAGACTACTTTTTAATAGTGCATCCTTATAGAGCAGCAGTAGCAGATGTTAATGCATGTGTGTTTTTGTATTTTAAGAAAGGCATATATGGAATTCTGTACACCATAATTGAAATATTATTATCTTTTTTTGTGAAATTGCTATAATTACCTTATTTAGTTTTAATTTTTAAGCTCCAGTGCTCTGTGCTTAGAATAATATGCCAACATACATGCTACTTAGTTTTTTTTTGTTTTTGTTTTTGTTTTTTAGGTTTTTGCAAGGCATTGGGGTTAAGTGGCTTGCCCAAGGCCACACAGCTAGGTAATTATTAAGTGTCTGAGGCCAGAGTTGAACTCAGGTACTCCTGACTCCAGGGCTGGTGCTCTATCCACTGTGCCACCTAGCTGCCCCTTAAGATTTTTTTAAAAACAGAAATAACCAAATGGCAGTAGATTCTTAAATTAGATGGAGTGCCTTTTACCTCAAGGCTTTGAGCCTGCCACCAGTAGTGACTATAGTTTGCCCATCATCGCCCTGGTCTCGATACCTTTACAGACTTCCCTAGACTTGTTATCTAACTTATTAAATCCCCACTTTCATAAAGGTCAGGAAATGCTAAGATTGAAGACAACCCTGATTCTCTTTAGGATGGTCTGACTTGTGACCAAGTGGCTCCATAGAGCATTAGAGCCCCGGGCCAGGAGTGAGAAAAATTGATCTTTGGGATTTCAAATCTGCCCTTCATCTTTTTTTTTGTATCGGTTTCCTCATCTGTGAAATGGGATGGCGAAGGGAATGATAAACCACTGCAGAATCTCTGCCAAGAAAGCCACATAATATGTGACCCACAAAGAATTGGATGTGATTAAACAGCAGCAAAACAATATGTAGAATTATAAGAGACATAGAAATGAGGGACAAAGAAGTAGAAGTGAGAATAAGAAAATGAGTCTGATATAATCAGCTTCAGACACTTGATACTAACTGAGTCACCTTGGGCAAATCACTTAACCCTGACTTGAATCCAGGGCCTTCTCCAGTCCTCTTGATCATTATCTGGCCCCTGGACCCAAATGGAGGAGAAAGAGAAGCTAGGTACTCAGCACAGCACCCCCTCACCCAAATCCAGTTCATATGTTTGTTATGACAAGCACATGACATCACCTCCCTGAGAACTGAGGGCAGTCATCATCATCATCATCATCATCATCATCATCATCATCATCATCATCATCATCATCATCATGTGCCATGCACTTTACAGATATTAAACTAAGGAGAAAAAGAACTCAAAGAGAGCATTTCAGTTAGGATCAATGAAATTATTTTGATGTAGGAATGGAAGGATGGAAAAGAAAGAATGTAAAGTAGAAATATGTAATGGGCAAAATTAAAAAGACATTGAATGTAGAATGTGACATAAAAAGTTCAAGAGATATAATTTCTGGATAATTAACCATTTTGTTAAATATGACTAGCAAATAATAAAAGCATTGGTCATTTGGCTAACATGAGTGACTCAAAAGATGATCTTGGTGACTTCTTAAAGCTTATATATCCTTGGAAGAGTGGATGTTGCCAAGAAGTGGTGATTAATTCTGATTAGTTAACAAGGAAAAGAATGGATATTATAAGAGATAGACCTTTCTAATGAGGGGTTGAGTTCATGACTTTGATTATTCCCTAGCTCCATGCAAGACAGAAACAAGATCTGCTCCTCACCCAAGTTGAGTAGGACATAGAGTGAGGATCTGAACAAGACTTGAGGAGAAAGTTAAGCCAGTTGCATTTTTATCATGATGCTGACTGAATAACCTAAAAAGGTACTGATTTCTGAATGAATAGGAAGGGAAAAATCCTGGATCTTCCCAATACTAAGAGTTATAAATATAAAAGAGAATTATTTCTCTCAAAGAGGTGAAAGACAGATAATTTCAAGTTTTCAGAGATACTTATAATATTGATGAGAATTGAACAAAGTTTAGGGAAAATAGCAAAGAATAGATCATTAAAAAGTAGAAAAAACCAACATTCTTGTGCCTTTTGAAATTCAGATAGCTTTTTCTTGACAGTTTAAAAATCCCATCATGCTAATAATACCACACTCTTTTTTATTATATTTTTATTTTTGTACACATGTTTTTTACACATTACTAAAATATTCTTAAGAGTAAACATAATACCCCCCCAAAAAATAGACCCTCATGAGCAATAAAGGAAAGAGGAAAAAAATTAAAATTAAAAAAATAATAATAGGGGTGGCTAGGTGGTGCAGTGGATAGAGTACCAGCCCTGGAGTCAGGAGTACCTGAGTTCAAATCCAGCCTCAGACACCTAATAATTACCTAGCTGTGTGGCCTTGGGCAAGCCAGTTAACCCCATTGCCTTGCAAAAAAGAAACTAAAAAAAAAAGAAAAAAAATAATAGGGGCAGCTAGGTGGCACAGGGGACAGCTGGCTCTGGAGCCAGGAGCACCCGAGCTTAAATCTGGCGCCAGGCACCCAACAAATTCCCAGCTGTGTGACCCTGGACAAGCCATTCCAACCCCATTGACCAGCAAAACCCAAAATAATAATAAAAATCATAATGATGATGATGATAATAAGTGCTTCATTCTGTGTTCCAGCACCTCCAGCTCTGTCGTGGGTGGATCACATTCTTTATGATAAGTCCATCACAAAAGCTACTTCTGTATTTTTCCACTGTTACTCTGTCCCTCTTTCATAAATGTGCTGTAGGGTAGCTGAGTGGTGCAGCAGACTGATCTCTGGCCTTGGGGCCAAGAGGCCCTGAGCCCACATACCACCCCTAAGACCCGGCAACCACCCAACCCTATGGTCCTGGACAGGCCATCCAATCCCAGCCCCTTGCAAGAAGTAAAAAAGAAAACATGTTATATCTGACCACTTTACCCCATGGTCCACGCTCTCCTCCATCACTCACACCCTCCCCCTTCCACCTGTCCTCTTTCTCTTCTTCTTACTCTACATGTCTATACCCCATTGAGTATATATGTTATTTCCTCTCCTAGCTACCTCTGAAGAGAGCGAAGATTCCCTCATTCCTCCTTGCCTTCCCCTTCCATATCATTACAGTAGCTCATTGTAATAAAAACATCATGAAATAATCTTAGCCTATTCCACCTCTCCTTTATCTTACTCCCATTACATTTCCCTTTTAGCCATTGACTCCCATTTTATAATATATTATATCTTCAAATTCAGTTCTTTCCTGTGCTTCATTTATAAAAGATCCTTCTACTTGCTCTTTTAAATGAGAAGTTTCATATGAGTATTATCAGTATCATTTTTCTATGCAGGAAGTCCCTCATATTTTACCCTTCTCCTCTACTCTCTATGCTTCACCTGAGTCTTGTATTTAAAGGTCAAACTTTCTGTTCAGCTCTGGTTGTTTCAGCAGGAACATTTGAAATTTCCCTGGTTCATTGAAAGTCCATCTTTTTACCTGGAAGAGGATGTTCAGTTTTGCTGGGTAGTTGAGTCTCTGTTGCATTCTGAGCTCTTTTGCCTTCTGGAATGTTATATTCCAAGCCCTATGATCCCTTAATGTAGTTGCTGCTAAGTCCTGTATGATCCTGACTGCAGTTCTATGATATTTGAATTGTATCCTTCTGGCTGTTTGTAATATTTTCTCTTTGACTTGGGAGTTCTGGAACTTGGCTATAATATTCCTGGGGGTTAGGGGTTTTTTTGGATCTTTTTGGGGGGAGATCGGTGCATTCTCTCAATTTATATTTTGTCCTCTGCTTCTAGGATATCTGGGCAGTTTTCCTTGTAGGAATTCTTTAAAGATGATATCAAGGCTCTTTTCCTGATCATGACTTTCAGGTATCCCAGTAATTTTTAAATTATCTTTCATGAATCTCTTTTCTAGTTCAGTTGTTTTTTTTCAGTGAGATATTTCATATTTTCTTCTAATTTTTCATTCTTTTGGTTTTGAAGCATTGTGTATTGACTTCTTGTAAAATCAAAAGCTTCCTTTAGCTCCATTCTAGATCTGAAGGATTTGTTTTCCTCATAGAGCTTTCTTACCTCCTTTTCTATCTGGCCAGTTCTGCTTTTTAAAGCATTCTTCTCCTCAATAGCTTTTTTGAACTGTTTTATCCATTTTCTTCAGCATATTTTTGGATGTCCTTGACTAAGCTGCTGACTTCTTTTTTTCATGTTTTCCTGCATCTCTCTCATTTCTTTCCCCAAGTTTTCTTCTATCACCCTTACTTGATTTTCAAAATCTTTTTGAGCTCTGTCACAGCCTGAACCCAATTTCTGTTTTTCTTGGAGTCTTTAGATGCAGAAGCTTGTATTTCCTCATCTTCAGATTGAGTACTTTGATCCTTCTTGGGATCATAGACAATGTATTTCTCATTAGTGCTCCTCTTTTTTCTCTGTTTTTCATTTCCCTCAGCCTGTGCCTGGTTTTGCGATGCTTCCTGAGCTTTTGAGGATTATTGGGTCACCCCCCCAACCAAGGATCTCAGTGTGTCTGTCTTCCCTCCTGGTCTGTGAATGACCACAAGGGCACCCCTCTGCCATGGGGCTAAGGGGGCGGGCTGCTGTTCTATGGGAGTCCTAGACTGCAATCAGGATCTGAATGTGGTCAGAGTCCCAGATTCCTGTCCCAGGTACAGAGAACAGATCTCAGAAGTCTCTCTCCACTCGCCTACTTTTGGTATGCGGAGCACTCAAGGCTTAGTTGCCTGGAGGCTCCTGCTTACTGGCTCCACTTGCTTCCATTTTCTGGATCTGGGCTGCTGTGGCCACCACTGCTTGCTGAGTGCCCTGAGGCCTGGACTTCACGTGCTCGCTCGCTCTGGTAGAGGTTCCCCACTGATCTTCCAAGTTGTGCTAGGTGCTCCCCGGGGTGTAGGTTTGGGAAACTACTCTGCTTCTGTGAGCCATGGCTCCCTGGCACGCTGGGGCTGCCTCCCGGAGGCTGAAGTTCCTTCGCTGTGGTGGTCTGCCCCTTTAGCCCTGTGGAACGGATCCTTTCCACTATTTTCCAGGTTACCTTGGTCTGGAGAACTGCCTCACTGTATTTTTCTGTGGGTTCTATCTGTTGAATATTTAGTTAGAGTCATCATTTTGAGTTTTGAAATATTATATAGAGTACATAAGAGAGGCTCTTCTCCTGTCACCATCTTGGCTCCACCAACAGATACTCTTGACTAAGTAATCTTCTTTTTTAAAATATCCAACTAATGCACTGAGAGAAGTTATAATTTGCTTCTCTTTGCTCTGAATTATACTGGATTCTTAGGGGTGAGTGGCATCAGTAGTGAGTATACCCAGGTCAGTCTGCCCATGAGATCTGAGAACTCTTGGCCCCACAATCCCCAGGAATCTCCAGCACTTGAAGATGGCTTTCTCCATGATGCTCATAGTGTCTGCTAACAGATTAGCTAAGCAGTCAGTTTTCATGAGATCCTTGTCAGTGGAGATTTTTTCATTCATTGTCTTGCATAATGGCACATTAGGAGGGTCTTAAATGCTTCTGAAGTGATTGGTTGATTGGGGTAGATAAGAAACACCCCCCTCCCAGAGCATGGACCTTAGATGTCAAAGTACCACCACAGCTTAACCACCACCACCTCCTTTCAGAAGACTGTAGAAAGCCCTTGATTCTTTTTTATGGCCTCTCCCTCTTCCATTTTTTGATCATAATTTTAGTAACTTTTTAGACAGTTTTTGAAGATTATTCAATGATTCTCATTGCCATAAAAGCTAATTTAAAAAAGCATCATTGTTCTCCTAGAAATAACATTATGGCTATAGATTTTAAGGTATTGGATCTTGGAAGAATTAAAATTATGGGTGACCTTGTAGAGAGGAATCTAGAAGGGACAGTGTATTCCTGAATGACTTTTATGATGACAAGTGGTACCCAAGACGACTTTTGAGTATCCTAGTAAGCCAGGCCCATCATGAGTGAGGGATGACAGAGGAACAGCTGGAGTGTTCCACCAGGACCCATAAAACATGAAACAGCCCAAAGAACTCCCTCTTCAAAATACTTATGGATAGACCTAGCAAAGAGATGAGTGAGAGCAGAGGGCTTGTATCATAGATCGACTGAGTTTTTTTTTAATTTTTATTAAAGATATTATTTGAGTTTTACAGTTTTCCCCCAATCTTGCTTCCCTACCCCCACTCCCACCCCACAGATAGCACTCCATCAGTCTTTACTTTGTTTCCATGTTGTACCTCGATCCAAATTGGGTGTGATGAGAGAGAAATCATATCCTTAAAGAGAACAGAATTCTCAGAGGTAACCAGATCAAACCATAAGACATCTGGGTAGTTTTTTGTCTAAGTTTAAGAACGCTTGGAATGGTTTGGAAAGGTTTAAAGCTTGGCCTATTGATGTTGCTTTCTAGTATCCTGAGTTCACAAGGCAGCCTTCCTTAGGCTTGACCAACATGCCAGCAAGGTGGACACTTGAGCCTGGAAAGCTCCTCTAAGCCAAGTCAATCCTGGCTCTTACTGTGTGTCTTTTCCAAGTGATGACGACTTAAACCTAAGCTTTTTTAGGTCCATTGGGAGATGGTCCATTCCTACCCAGGTCAGACCTGCCATGTGTCCTCTCTGGGGGCCTTAAAACAGGCCAGATGATGGCTTGTTGGATTTTGTTGGGATGCCATGGCACCAAGCTCCAATAGACAAAGACTTCTGTAGTTACATATTGACTTAGAAAGTGACAAATTAACATTCCCTGTGTTGAATCATAGTCTTACTCATTTGATTCACCACTTTCTAATGATGTTTTAATCTGGTCCTGACTGTGAGTTTGACATCTCACATTTGTTTTGCTATTCAGTTGTTCCAACCCTCATTGCTAAACAGCAATCCCATTGGGATTTTCTTACCATAGACACTGGAGTGATTTATCATTTCCTTCTTCAGCTCATTTTATAGATGAAGAAATTGAGGCAAATAGGGTTAAGTGACTTGTCCAGGGTTATACAGATAGCAAATGTTTGGATTTTAATTTGAACTCAGGGAGAGGAATCTTCCCAATTACAGGCCCAATATCCTGTCGATATCGGAGTTCTGCTCAATGACAACCTGGGGTCCCTCTGGGTCACTTGCAAGAAGGGAACTGGGTAACCATTCTAGAACTGAGTAACCTTCCTTCCTTCTAGAATTCAAACCTCTAATTCTGAATTCAGTATTCTTTTCCTGTGCTCCATTCTGTCTCTCCAATCTTTAGGATTTTATATATGTATATTTTCTGAACAGAAGAGGGATCAAACAGCCTCATCAAGCTGAAAGACCAGTAAATAAATGGCCAAGAGTGACATAGATCTCAGATTTTATTAATCTACCTCCTCTTCCTCTTCCTTAGGCATCCCAGTACTTGGTACTGAGTGGATGCTCCTAAAGACTTGATGCTTTTTCTAAACCACAATTTCTTCACCTGTAAAATGAGGGAATTGGATTCCATGATGATTGAAGTCTAAACTCCTATGAGACAGTGAGCTTGTTTTTTTGAGGAGTCACTGATAACAGCATTTTAGATAAATATTGTGGAATAATTCAGATGTTATTTTAAACTTAGGTTTTCAACTTGTATTTATAGATAGGATCTAGGGATATTTTAAGTTTTAAAATCAAAGATGCAAATGAGCTAAATATTAAGTATTCATCTCTAAACTGAAAATGGTGTATTAAAATTGTGCTGAAGTGAGTTTTTTAAACATTTTTAATAGTCATAAATTTAAAAATACATGTTCACACTACATAGGTTAGTGTGCTTAAAAGAAAATTACTAGCAGCAATAATTTACTGGTTTGAAATATATTCTAATAAGGGGGAAAAGCCTATTTGCTTATATATTTCTCTCTTTTGAATATTGTCCCTATCTGCTTTGGTCAAAAGTCCAAATCTCATTGATTCTTAAAGCCCAGGCTGATAGAGCAAAGACTGGGAAAGCTCTGCCTAGAAGACTGTTGTCTCTGCTCCAAGGACCAGTCCAAGTCATCTTGGAGAGCATCAGCACCAGCTCCACTCTAGGGGTTAGAATTTCGGCACCAGCGCTTCTAAGAAACAATCTACAAAGTTACTGTGGTTTGTTTTGGTAGAAGCACTCCTATTTTTAGAAATCCTGTTGTTGTTTGTTCTTCATTCCTGAAGAGGACTGTGGCATCAGGAAGATGTTGCTATGAATTGCAAGTGAATTAAGCTACTCAACTGGGGACCCAGCTGGTCAGTTCCAGTTGGCCAATACCATTTCCTTCCTTCTCTCTGCTCCTCTCTCCTCTCCTTCCCTCCCCCTTCTTCCCTCTTCCTTCCTTCCTTCCTTCCTTCCTTCCTTCCTTCCTTCCTTCCTTCCTTCCTTCCTTCCTTCCTTCCTTCCTTCCTCCCTCCCTCCCTCCCTCCCTCCCTCCCTCCCTCCCTCCCTCCCTTCCTCCCTTCCCTTCCCCTTCCTCTCCTTCCCCTTCCTCTCTCCCCTCCCCCTGCTATCTTCTCCCTTTTCTCTCTTCCTGCTCCTCTGTCCACAAAGGTTATCTTGCTCATACCTATGGGTTCTCTGCCCAAAGGAATATAAATTTTGATCTGAAACATCACAAGATATCTTGAGATTTACAGGCTAGATTTCTTTCTTACAGATCATGAACACTAATCACTTTAGAAGTCATGAACTGGGGCGGCTAGGTGGTGCAGTGGATAAAGCACCAGCCCTGGAGTCAGGAGTACCTGGGTTCAAATCTGGTCTCAGACACCTAATAATGACCTAGCTGTGTGGCCTTGGGCAAGTCACTTAACCCCATTTGCCTTGCAAAAAACCTTAAAAAAAAGAAGTCATGAACCTTTAAAGACTTTACATAAATATAGTTACCACATGTACATTTTGAAAAGGACAATGAAAGCATTTCCTGAAGTCATATTGCCCTCTCTTTTTATTTTTTTAGCAAATAAAAGCTAATCAATCAGCAAAGCAGACTTGACCTGTTCTAGAATCAATAAAGGTTAAATTAAGTGCCATTGTCTAGGTAAACTAAGTGGTAAGGGAAGTAATTTTTGTTGTTCTTCAATTGCTTTCAGTTGTGTTTGACTCTTCCTGACTCCATTTGGAATTTTTTTGCAAACAAAGATTCTGGAGTGGTTTACCATTTCCTTCTCCAGCTCATTTTACAAATTAGGAAACTGAGGCAAGCAGTTATGTGACTTGCTGAGGGTCACATGGTATGCCTGAGGCAAGATTTGAACTCAGGACTCAGTCACTTTGTTATGTAACTTTTCTATCTCTAGTTTAAGCTGTCTTTCCTTTCCCCCTCCACTCCCTCCTATTCATCCCCAGTCTGTCGCTATTCAACCTAGCCATTAGAGATCTCTGGTTGTTACTTTTGCACTGGGCGGAAAAGGCAAACAGTGAACTCTGGGGCAACTGAGTGATCAGTGGATAGAGCACCAGCCTTGGAATCAGGAGGATCTAAGACACTTGATGCTTACTAGCTGTGCGACGTTGGTCAAGTCACGTCACCCTGACTGCCTCACATCCAGGGTCATCTCCAGTCATCCTGATTCACAGAAAGTGAGGCTGGTGACTTAGTTCGATGGCCCTCACTTCCTGGACCCAGAAATGGGAACATCTTGCAGTTGTTGGCACAAAGCAAACCAGACACATAAGTGTACAGGCTCCGTCACTTGGACCCAGACTGATTCTATGACTCTGTTTGGCATCATTTTACAAGGACTTGAACAAGGAATGAGAAATTGTAGATCATTTTCCTATTAACTTCGATCCTCTTAAGAGTTGAAAGAAACCTCCCAGTTTCTACTTCTCTGACAATGGTTGACCAGACTTTGAGGGAACTGGAGTTCTTTAGCTTCTCATGTGTCTGTCTTGTTTATCAACAGCTCTGTTAGCAGATCCATCCTTGTGCTTTGGTGTTTTCATGGATTTGTGACCTCATTTGCACAAGCACTGTACTGCTGTGTGGAACAACTCAAAAGAGTGCCAGCTTTGGAGCCAAGGGTCCCAGGTTCAGTCCCTAGCTGTGCCACTTCCTTCTTTTGTGACCTTGGGCAAATTATCTCATTTCAATCCTTTTTTCAATCCATCTAATATCAATTCTTTTATCAGTTGCTTTCAGTACATGATTGGTGAAGCTGCTCTTTAGGTCTCCTGGGCCATTGGTGATGTCTCTTAGTGCACTTTAGTTTGCAGATGATTCTTCATAGTGTGCTTCACCCCACCTCTTTCCCCCACTCCCTGCATGTCCCAGTTGCCCTTTGTATTACTGTGTTGAACTGAGACTTTAGAGATCCTGTATTACATCATTTTCTCTATCTAGCATCACCAGGAGCCTGGTAATGCTTACTGTTGCCATGAAATTTGCCAACCTAAACTTTCTGCTAATTTGGTACTAATTCTTCCCTTTGGAGCTGTGTAGGAAAATGTCATTTCCCTTGCAGATGGCATCTCTTCAAATAATTAAAGAATTATCAAGTACCTTCTCTGTTTTCTCTTCTCCCAGAAAAATCTCCCCAGTTCCTTCCACCTTTCTTATAAGCTATGAGTCTGTCTCCCCTCCCTCCTAGGTCCCCTCATATGTTGTCACAACTTGTCAAAGTTTTCTATTTAAATATAGTTTCTAGAATTGAGCTCAGTACTACAGATGAAGTCTGACTGGCAAAAGAACAGTGTGAAAATGAGGCTAATGCTTTTCCCTCTACTGATTATCTATTTATCATATTGTGTATTTTTACATATATGTGACATGTATATTATTTTAATATATTTGCAGACTGTCTTCCCATTAGGCTGTAAACTTAATAAAAGCATGGAATCGTTTTTCTTTTCTTTGTATCTCCATGCTTATCAGAATGTCTACCATGGAGTAGGCACTTAATAAATGATTGTTGTTGAACTAAGCATGTAGATGGCCTAGTTCATAGAATTCTGGGTTTGGAATCAGGAAGACCTGAGTTCAAATCCTGCCTCACACACTTACTGGTCATTGGCCCAGGGAAAGCCACTTCGCTTCTCTGTGTCTGTTTTGTCAAGCTCAAAGTCACATTGTTGTGACTCATTTACACAGTGATCAACTAAGACTCCTAAGTCTTGCCCACATTGACTATTGGTAAGTCAGGGTTTCTACTTGTGCAGTGATTTTTTTTAACTGAATGCACGTCATCCCTATTAATTTCCCAGTTTCTTGAGGAAATGTTTGGGTTTCTGATTTCTCAATATATCAAAAGATTGAGCTGTCCCTCCCCATGTTGATACCCTTCATACATTTGTTACATGTAGCTCCTATAATTTCATCCAAGCAATAAGTAAAACCATTGAATGCACAGGCATGGGTGTGCTAATCCAGGTTGATAGGAGTTTGGATGTCATCATCAAGCTACTTCCAAAATATGCCAGCTTTGTAGTGTTCTGCCAATCCTAAAGCCCAGCTAATAAAGCATTCTGATTCATCAGGTTTGATGGGTCCATGCCGACTTGGAGTGGATGGATGGTCCATTGGTTTAATGATTTCATTACTTCTCTCAAAGATCCCACCCTCCTCTCTGGTAGGATCAAAGTGTTGGATTTCCAATCTTCTGTTCATCTGTCATGAGCCAGTCAACAAATTTTATTAAAAGAGCCATCTGCTCCTCACAACAACCCTGTGAAGTGGTGTTAATTATTATTCCAATTTTACAGATGAGGAAACTGAGGTCAGCAAGAACCATACAGGTAGTTATAGTCTTAGGCAAGGTGTTCCCCAGCCCCAGCATTTTATTCACTACACCCTTGAGAGGAGAAAAGAGGCTTTCTATCCAAGCAGTTGCTATGAATTATTCCTTAAAGATCTCTAAAGCTGAAGCCACATTTCTGCCAGAATTTATATGTACTATGGGTAAGTGAGTACCAAATTTGGGGAGAATTTTTTATATCAGTTGTTCTTGCTATATACAACACATGTAAAGGGCATTCTTTTTTTTTTTGGCTTTTGCAAGGCAGTGGGGGTAAGTGACTTGCCCAAGGTCAAATAGCTAGGTAATTTTTGATGTCTGAGGTCAGATTTGAACTCAAGTACTTCTGATTCCAGAGCTGGTGCTCTATCGACTGTGCCACCTAGATGCCCCCATACAGCACATGTAAATACCTATTTCTAAAAGCTAATTAAATCTGATTGGCAAATTGATGATCAACTGAAAGAACATCAATGGGGGCTCATGAGTATTAGAAATCAGTTCTACACCCCCAGGGGAACAGACTGCTGGTCTCTGAGGAACCAGCCTGGTAAAGTCTGTAGAGTTAGGAAGTAACCCATTTTTTCATTTATTTCTTTACCTTCTTCTTTTCCCATTTTAGGAAGAAAAAATGGGGGGGAGATAGAGAACTGTTGTAGTCGAGTAAAAAATGGTCATTTTTGTGTTGTATATTTTTAAGTGTGTTTTGTCTTTTTTGCCAATCCTCCTCCGGGGTGCTGTTTTTAATACAAAGAAAGCATTTACTGGTATCTGGCCAGGCAAGGAGAGGTTTATGGAGATGGGGCTTCCCTAGTGTCCTTCAGATCAGAGCATAAGAATCCCATTTTATGCATAAAGATGGCCCTGGAGGGAATGGGGGAGATGTGGTGCTGTAGCATTGTGGCCTTCGTTTTGTGCTCTCATATTTTGATGCCAACCTCCCAGGGTATTTTATTCTTTGACTTTGCAAATTGTGTTCTTTAATGAACTTGTTCAGGGCCAGCTGGAGGGATGAGTATCCCTTTGGTCTGAGTTATATAGTGGTGGTTATACTCCCACTATTCCAATAAATTGTCAGTGGTCCAGAACCTCCCAGCTGCTGACTCTGCAGTCCTACGTGGTAAGCAGACCCCGGGTCTCTCACATGCAGCTGTAATGATTCTCCACCCTTCACCATTGGACCCTCATTGACAGATTTATACCCTTTCCTGCCTGGAAGGCCTAGGGCTCTTGCTGGATGGTGAAACGTGCAGGGATATGCCATGCTAGTGATTCTCATGGATGCCAGGCCAGTTTCACGGGGAAGTTAGGCAAGAGGAATGGATCTTGTCTTCCTTATCTCCAAGGGAATGATTAACAGTCAGCAAGTGTTTGTTAGGTAATTGTTATATTTAGAACCCTGTTCTAATTTGGAGAAAGAACTTGGGACAGTGATGGTAGAGAGATAAAGGGACTGAAAACATGGAAAGGGCGTGTGTGTGTGTGTGTGTGTGTGTGTGTGTGTGTTATTCTCTGCCCTCACACTTGTCCCTTTCCTGACTACCACCCTCACCACCTCTAGGGTTACCACTACAGTAGTTTCCAGTGGAAACCACTAATTAGATGAACTGCTTTCCCATGATGCATCCCCAGGGATGCTTGTCCTTGTTGCCCCCCCCCCCAGCCATCCCCACAAAGCCTGCTGAAATGGCCAAGGCCTTGCTCCTGACCATTCTTTCTCTAGAGTTGGCCAAATGGGAATAAGTTTATATGGAGTCAAGACTGAGAAGCACCTTCACCTGGTGTAGGATATGGATGAGCTCCACAGCAGCATAAGGAATGAAGTGAGCTCAACGTGGATTAATAATGTTAATGATGATGATGATGATGATGATGATGATGATGATAACTTGCATCTCTGTAGTACTCGGAGGTTTGCAAAGCACTTTACCAGGACTTCATTTGCTCCTTACAACAACCCTACTTCTATTAATATCCCTTTTTAGAGAGGAGGAAACAAGAAGCAGACAGAGGAGACTAGTCCAGGGTCACACAAGTGGCTCATGCCTGAGGTCTTGTGATTCCAGGCCCAGCCCTCCCTTCTTTGTGCTATTTGCTCCTATTCATCACAGTGACAGAAAGGAAGAAAAGTTTATTCTCCATCAACTGCTCACCCTCTCAGTCTCCCTCAACCTCTCCTTTACTGTCTAATCTTGAGCACATAGAGTCCAGTTAGATCAGGGGTCCAAGAATGCCAGAGTCCTTATCTGACTCCCCTAAATATGGCTCCCATTTCAGTTTCTATTGTAAATGTTAGCACTAATTAAATCTTAGCTTTTCCTCTAGTCTTGATAAGGCATGGCTGCCCCAGGGAGGTCTCCAGAACATATATTAGATGCTACCTGTATACTCTTAGGCTTCTATAATTCTTAATACCAGTTTTCTAGATTGTACCAACATGACTTCTTCCCCTAGCCCATGGATACACACATATGGTTCTTTTTTCTTTTTGATATATTAAATAGTGTGACTGAATGGAATTATTTGTGAAAGAGAAATAATTCAGCAATTTTTATGGAGCCAGAGTTATGGAACCTTGTTTCCAAGGTGAAATAACATATTTCTTATTTCTTTAGCTGCCCATAAGATTATAGATTTAGGACCTGTTCTCATAGCATTTTATGAGAAATTACAGTTGTGATTCACCCCAAGACATCTCCAGTTAAAAAGAATCTGTTTTTAAAGGTGATTGATAGATGTGCTGGCTGCCTCCCATAGAATACGGAGGCTATATTTTGAAAAGAATAACAAATAACTAGAGAGTGGTTTTACATTAAAAAACAAAATCCTTTGTCATTAAAAAAGTTTTTGAAAGATAATTCAAGAATTTGAAAAATGTTTTTGAACAAGAACACAATGTTATTCCAAACCAAAGGTGACTTATCTGCCAACATTTTAGTTATGGTGAAAACTTTAATCTTAAAGTACAGTGATTACCTTTCAATGAGGAAGTTTTAAACTTTCTATCATGATCTCTCTCAGAATCATAGATTTAGAGTTGAAAAGACTTGGGATGAAGAAGCCAAGCTCTGGAAAGTGCAAGTGAAGTAGCCAAGGTCATAGAATGAGAACAGTATATGGCAGAATGTGATTAAATCATTAAAGGAATTGAAATAATTAAATATGACTACATGTGATGTGATGATATATGTTATAAGGATAGGAGTTCAGCAGATGGAGATTAATAGTCTGGGGTAATCAAGACATATTTTGTGTATGTGGGATTTGATTTGGGCCTTAAAATATGGCCAGAATTTGGCTAGGAAGAAAGTAGAAGATCAGTCCACTGATGAAAAATGGACTATCAATGGCTAGGGGAAAAAGGGATGAATGTGCTCTGTGCAAGATTTGAGCTGAAGATTGGCCTTTTTGGAATAGGTTGATACATTTGTCTGCACTGAGTCCCCTGAGTCATACCTGTCATGCCCCAAATATATTCTACAGTTCTGGGAGGTCCAGTTTCTTTCTCTCCCTTCCCTTTCCTCTTTCTTCCTACTCTTAAGGTAATAAGTAGTATAGACGGAAAAGTATGAAGAGGAATCATTTTCAATAATGGGGGGAAAGTGTCAATTTTTTAAAGATTCACAAGATGATCAAGAATTGTTGGCAAATTTTTAAATTTTTCAGTCACCTAAAGAATGATGAAATAAAAAACACCAGTGGAGGATTCATTCAAGAATATCCCAGGGAATCTGAAAGAATAGAATCAGGACCATGAAAGCTAATCCTGAATAAGGAGAGTTAAGGACAAGGGTTTGGGTTTTTTTTTGTTTGTTTAGCCATAAATGATGATGGAGAGGAGGTAAGGCTTCTCTTTTTGTTTTCCTCCTATTTTTTTCTGTCAAAGAGATCAAACTTGGAATAGGTAAGGAGAGGGAAAAATGATCAATTATTGAATACCAAGGTGATAAGCTGCCTTTGATAAGTTCAGGGCACTAGATCTTTGGGCATTAAAAGAATGGACAGATGTAATGGTTGAGCCACCATCAGTGCTGTCTAAAAGAGTTCAGATTAGGAGAGGTGTGGCAGGAACAGAGAAGGGCAAAGAACAAAATATAAACCATGGACCCATGAGATTGACTTTGATACCTAATGATATTAACTATAAAGTCTCACCCTTCACTTCATCTGTTCAAGACATAGAGGTGTGCCTAGATAGTAATTGATCTGATAAAAGGTCATAGTTTTTGTTTGCTTCTGGATCGTAAGATTAATGAGTCTCCAGTGTGAATGGCAGCCACCAAGCTGAGGTCATTGCCAGCTGCCTTGGGCAACATGGAGGTCAGGACTAGGGTTGTGACAACCTTCCTATTCTCTGCTGCTAAATCTATGAGGAAGAATTCAGAATTAGATGGTCTGACTCTTATTTGCTCATCCATATTGTGTCAGGATTCTATGTTAGGTGAATGAGTTGGGGATGGTGTTTAGATCGAAAACAAGAAACCTTGAACAGTTTTAAGGGCTGTCCCATGAAAGGAGAGCCATTTTGTTCTGTTTGGCCTTGGAGGAAGTTGCAGAGCGGCAGATAGAAAAATAGGCAGAAGTATATTCAAATAAATATGTGTATTCTAGAGAAAAGGAAACCTTTCCAATTAGGGCAATCTAGAATTGGAGTGGTCCGCTTCGGGATGGGGGGCCATCACAAGAGGTGTTGTGGTGCTGGTTGACCATGGTTAACATAATCAGACATAGTGTAGATAGTGTTCTTGATCCGATGGGAGTGAACTCCCTGACTTCAGAGGACCCTTCCAGCTTTGAGATTCTGTGCCATATGCACTTCCTGATACAGTATCTCTATAAAAGCAAAGAGTCTTTCCAATCTCATCCTTTGGGTTTTGACCCAAAGAAGGTAGAGATTGGCAAATCTGATTAGATGGTTCTGCATGTCTCTGTGCTTGAGATCAATAATGTGTCTTGGCATCTTTTCTGTCCTTGTTCCACATGATCTGCTTTAATGGGTCCTCCTTCTCAGCTCCTACAAAGTGGATTTGGATGAGTATATCAGCATTCTGTAATGTAGCAGATTCTGAGCCTTAAGAGAAACCTGAGGAGTCCTAGCAAGGACACTAATCCTTACCTGGAAGATGAATCTTATCTGTGACCTCCTTGATAAATATTTGCTCAGCCTCTGTGTGAAGTATTCTGGGGACAGGGAGCTCACTACCTGATGCTTTGTATATAGAGGGTGACAGGAAACTCATTCTATCTGTATAGAGCATACTTCCTTCCTCGAGCATTTTCACACTCATTTTCTCAAGAACAAATTCAAAATAAATTACACTGTGCTGTAAATTGGTTGGAAATGAATTGTTTCTGTCTGAGGCCCATTCACTAGTCCTAGAGGGAAGAAGAAACTGAGTGTAACTTGATTCTTTTCCAATTAAAACAACACATCAATTAAGACAATGCTGATAGAGAATCACATTGGAAGCCCAGATTTTTTGTACTGAAGCATTAATATGCTGTGCTGAATTTTCTGATTTTTTATGTGTGGTTTATGATATATCAGACATATATGTTTATATATACATAATATTAATTGTTGCCTTTGCATATATATATATATATGTATATATATACATATATATATATATATATTTAAAAGAAAGTACAGTAATAAGTATTCCAGTCCCTTAGGAAACAGCTCAGTAGATTTTTACTCTAATACATTAATGACATCTAGAAATCCAGTAAGTTCACCTCCCTAAAACATAATTAAATCCAGGAAAAAAACTGACCCTCCCAGAAATGTGTGTGCTATTGGTCACCAGTATCTGGGATGAATTAAACCATCCTTTTTGAATGAGAATCACATTTAGTTTGTTGCCTAATTCAACACTCACCTCATTCCTCTTCTGATGATCTTCTGGTCTGGAGGTGATCCTGGACTCCCCAACTCTTGGATGAGCCTGTGACTAAGTCTACTGAAATCAAGTTGCAACCCCTCAAGTTAGGAAGGTTTCTTAGTCGTCAGAGTCATGTCTAGCGGTAGAGACCCTTGGAATGTTGGCTGTCAAGTGAGGACTTTATTTGAACTCTAGCAAATCATAAAACTGAATGTCTCTTAAGACTTGGAGGGATTGCTACTTGGACCAAGGGAGACATATTTATGCTAATGGAACCACTCATCTTTGGAAGTATTTGATATATCAAGCTGAACTCAAATATTTTCTTAAGAACTTAGTTGTTGTACCTCCAATACATATTTCAAGTTTGGTATGTATAAGATATGTACATTGGGCTGACTCCCTCCCTAGATGTTAGCTCCTTCTCTGTTGTCCACCTGGAAAATTGTGAACCCCTATAATCAGAAACTCTTTCTGCCTTAAACCTAGCTGGAGGAGATGCTGACTAGCCTTTCCTTCCGTCTTCTGTCTTCTTGCTAGCCTACCCTTCATCTTGACTTGGTGATCATGTCTCTGTCTCGCCTTCCTTTCTCCTAACTTTTCTTCTTGAGAATTAGGACAGGACTTTTGCATTCTCTTTATATCCCCAGGCCTTACCTGTCCCATAGTTGTCATTTAATAATGTGGGTTAACCGACTTCCTCTTCTTTCTGGCTTTGATTCTTCTTTGCGTTGTCCTAGCCCCTGTTCATATTTTTTATGTCCCCAGTATTGCTTCCCAATGTCTTTTTTTCATGTTATATTTATTTACTTTTTACCTTATATAAGAGAAGAAAAAAGGAAGGGAGGAAGGACTTACCAGGTATATATTACATGCCAAACCCCATGCTAAGTAATTTACAATTATTAACTCATTTGATTCTCACAATAATTCTGGAAGGTACATATTACATACTATACAGTATCAGATCTCTCAGGGATATCCCATACTTTTTCAGGACCATTCAATTCCTGATGAATGAGATCAGTTTCAGAGCTTATTGTCTGGGAACAGGTGAGGAATTGTCAGAGGGCGTAGAAGGCCCAATGCTTTGTTTTTTTTGTTTGTTTTTTGTTTTTTTTAATTAATGATATTATTTGAGTTTTGCAATTTTCTCCCAATCTTGCTTCCCTCCCCCCCACCCCCACCCCACAGATAGCACTCCGTCAGTCTTTACTTTGTTTCCATGTTGTACCTTGATCCAAATTGGGTGTGATGAGAGAGAAATCATATCCTTAAAGAGAACAGAATTCTCAGAGGTAACCAGATCAGACAATAAGATATCTGTTTTTTTTTTCCAAATTAAAGGGAATAGTCCTTGTACTTTGTTCAAACTCCACAGCTCCTTATCTGGATACAGATGGTACTCTCCTTTGCAGACAGCCCAAAATTGTTCCCAATTGTTGCACTGATGGAATGAGTGAGTCCTTCAAGTTTGAACGTTACTTCCATGTTGCTGTTAGGGTGTACCATGTTTTTCTGGTTCTGCTCATCTCACTCAGCATCAGTTCATGCAAATCCCTCCAGGTTTCCTTGAAATCCTGTCCCTCCTGGTTTCTAATAGAACAATAGTGTTCCATGACATACATGTACCACAGTTTGCTAAGCCATTCCCCAATTGAAGGACATTTACTGGATTTCCTTCTTTGTCACCACAAACAGGGCTGCTATGAATATTTTTGTACAAGTAATGTTTTTACCCTTTTTCCTCATCTCTTCAGGGTATAGACCCAGTAGTGGTATTGCTGGGTCAAAGGGTATGCACATTTTTGTTGCCCTTTGGGCATAGTTCCAAATAGCTCTCCAGAAGGGTTGGATGAGTTCACAGCTCCACCAACAGTGTAATAGTGTCCCAGATTTCCCACATCCCTTCCAACAATGATCATTATCCTTCCTGGTCATACTGGCCAATCTGAGAGGTGTGAGGTGGTACCTCAGAGAAGCTTTAGTTTGCATTTCTCTAATAATTAATGATTTAGAGCATTTTTTCATATGCCTACGGATTGCTTTGATCTCATCTGTAAATTGCCTTTGCATATCCTTTGACCATTTGTCAATTGGGGAATGGCTTTTTGTTTTAAAAATATGACTCAGTTCTCTGTATATTTTAGAAATGAGTCCTTTGTCAGAATCATTAGTTGTAAAGATTGTTTCCCAATTTACTACTTTTCTTTCAATCTTGATTACATTGGTTTTATCCGTGCAAAACCTTTTTAATTTAATGTAATTGAAATCATCTAATTGGTTTTTAGTGATGTTCTCCAACTCTTCCTTAGTCATAAACTGTTCCCCTTTCCATAGATCTGACAGGTAGACTAGTCCTTGATCTTCTAATTTGCTTATAGTATTGTTTTTTATGTCTATGTCCTGTAACCATTTGGATCTTGTCTTGCTAAAGGGTGTGAGGTGTTGGTCTAATCTAAGTTTCTTCCATACTAACTTCCAATTATCCCAGCAGTTTTTATCAAAGAGAAAGTTTTTATCCCAGTGGTCGGACTCTTTGGGTTTATCAAACAGCAGCTTACTATAATCATCTCCTGCTTTTACACCTAGTCTATTCCACTGGTCCACCACTCTATTTCTTAGCCAATACCAAACAGTTTTGATGACTAATGCTTTATAATATAATTTTAGATCGGGTAGTGCTAAGCCACCTTCGTTTGCATTTTTTTCCATTAAGTTCCTGGCAATTCTTGACTTTTTATTTCTCCATATGAATTTACTTACAATTTTTTCTAACTCATTAAAGTAATTTTTTGGAATTTTGATTGGTAGGGCACTAAACAGATAGCTTAGTTTTGGTAGAATTGTCATTTTTATTATATTAGCTCTACCTATCCATGAGCAGTTGATATTTGCCCAGTTATTTAAATCTGATTTAATTCGTGTGAGAAGTGTTTTATAATTGTTTTCAAAAAGATTCTGGGTCTGTCTTGGCAAATAGACTCCCAAGTATTTTACACTGTCTGAGGTTACTTTGAATGGGATTTCTCTTTCTAGATCTTCCTGTTGTTTTTCTTGCTAGACATATATAGGAAAGTTGAGGATTTATGGGGGTTTATTTTATAACCTGCAACTTTGCTAAAATTGCTAATTGTTTCCAGTAGTTTTTTAGATGATTTGTTGGGATTCTCTAGGTAGACCATCATGTCATCTGCGAAGAGTGAGAGTTTTGTCTCTTCCCAATTCTAATTCCTTCAATTTCTTTTTCTTCTCTAATTGCCGATGCTAACATTTCTAATACAATATTGAATAGTAGTGGTGATAATGGGCACCCTTGTTTCACCCCTGATCTTACTGGGAATGCCTCTAGCCTCTCCCCATTGAATATAATGCTTGTTGATGGTTTCAGATAGATACTGCTAATTATTTTAAGGAACAGTCTATTTATTCCTACACTCTCTAGTGTTTTTAATAGGAATGGATGCTGTATTTTGTCAAAAGCTTTTTCAGCATCTATTGATATGATCATATGGTTTCTCATAGGTTTGTTATTGATATAATTGAGTATACTAACAGTTTTCCTAATATTGAACCAACCCTGCATTCCTGGAATAAATCCTACTTGATCATAATGTATTATCCTAGTGATGACTTGTTGTAGTCGTTTTGCTAAGATTTTATTTAGGATTTTTGCATCTGTATTCATCAGGGAAATAGGTCTATAATTTTCTTTCTGTGTTTTAACTCTTCCTGGTTTAGGTAACAGTACCATATTGGTTTCATAGAAAGAGGCAGAGTTCCATCTTTCCCTGTTTTTCCAAAGAGTTTATATAGGATTGGAACCAATTGTTCCTTAAATGTTTGGTAGAATTCACTTGTGAATCCATCAGGCCCTGGAGATTTTTTTTAGGGAGTTCATTAATGCCTTGTTGAATTTCTTTTTTCTGAGATAGGTTTGTTTAGGTATTTAATCTCTTCTTCATTTAACCTGGGCAACTTATATTATTGTAAATATTCATCCATTTCACTTAGATTATCAAATTTATTGGCATAGAGTTGGGCAAAATAATTTTGAATTATTACTTTAATTTCCTCCTCATTGGTGGTGAGTTCACCTTTTTCATTTATGATACTAGCAATTTGGTTTTCTTCTTTCTTTTTTTTAATCAAATTGACCAGAGGTTTATCAATTTTATTGGTTTTTCATAATACTAACTTTTGGTTTTATTTATTAATTCAATAGTTTTTTGCTTTCAATTTTATTAATTTCTCCTTTAATTTTTAAAATTTCTAATTTAGTATTTGATTGGGGATTTTTGATTTGTTCTTTCTCTAATTTTTTAGTTGCATGTTTAGTTCATTGATTTCCTCTTTCTCCAATTTATTCATATAAGCATTTAGAGCTATAATATATCCCCTGAGAGTTGCTTTGAATGAATCCCATAGGTTTTGGTATGTTGTTTCATTAGATTGGGTAGTAGGAGAGAGAGATAAAGGTTTTGGGGTAAAATAATGAGTTCAGTTCTGGACATGTTGAGTTTAAAATGGCTTTAGGCCATTTAGTTTGAAGTGATGAAAATACCTAATAGCTAACACATCTATAGTGCTTCCTATGGGTTAGGTTCTGAGCAAAATGCTTTAAGGATATGGGAAAGCTTAGAGTAGAGACTGAAAAGGAGACATCAGAGAGGTGAACCAGAAGAGAGACAATAAATAGATGCTAAGGGGGTGGCTAGGTGATGCAGTGGATAGAGCAATGGCCCTGGAGTCAGGAGTACCTGAGTTCAAATCTAGTCTCAGACACGTAATAATGACCTAGCTGTGTGGCCTTGGACAAGCCACTTAACCCCATTTGCCTTGCAAAAAAAAATGAATAGGTGCTAAGGACAAGGAGGATATGTCAAATGCACCTGAGGGAAAAAGGGGAAAGTAGAGGTGGTTGGGGACCTCCCTCCTGAGGGGCCTGCGGTAGTGATGGGCTGATTGGACATTAGCCACACACTGGTCTGCATCTGAGGCAGGATGTACCAGACTCCTCCTACCTGACCAATACCTTCCATCTTCAGGTGATTCCCATGGGTACCCCAATACTTTTGCAAGGAATCTAGAAAACATTATTAAAGACTGGTGAAGTCTTGAGCAAGAAAAAGAAAACCTTAAGGATATAGTTGGTATTTTTATGAATGAAGGGTTTCAGAAGAAAAATGAATATGATATGTGAAAACAGGATTTGTATTTCTGTTGTTAATTTGTTTCAGTCATGTACAACTTTTCATGACCCCATTTGGAGTTTAATGGGCAAAAATACTGGAGTGGTTTGCCATTTCCTACTCCAGATCATTTTATGGATGAGAAATGGGCAGCTAGGTGTGTAGTGGATAGAGCACTGACTTGGATTCAGGAGGATGGGAGTTTAAATCTGACTTCAGACATTTCACTGAGTTGTGAGACCTTGGACAAGTCATTTCACCCTGAATGTCCCACATCTAGGACCATCTCCAGTCATCCTGATTCATATGTGGCTACTGGACACAGAAGACTCTGGAGGAGAAAGTGAGGCTGGTGACTTAGCACAGTCCTTCCCCACTCCCCTGCCCAGATGTCATGATCATCTTTGAAAATGAAGGACAAACATTATTATGGATGAGGAAGCTGAGGCAAACAGGGTTAAATGACTTGCCCAGATTTGAACTTGAGATGGTCTTCCTTACTCTATCAACTGCACCACCTTGCTGTCAAAATCTCAAAGTAACAATAACAAAAGATTATTTTTCCCTGGCTCTAAGCTTCTGTCTAGAGAGCCTGGCACATAGTGGGTACTGTGGAATTCCTCATTTCCTTCCTCTTCCTTTCCTTTCCCTTATAGAATAAATTCTCTAGACATTGGATTGAAGATACAGTGAAATTTCAGGGTAGATGATTTTTAGAGTCTTATATGTACAAGTGATAATGAAATTTATACTGTTGATTGTTGCCTGAAGGGGGGTAATCTCCTTTCAATATTGTCTACACTGCCCATTGAACACCTAATCACCTGCCTTTTGTTGTTATTTCCTTGTTAAAGTGTCTATGTCTTGTGTCTCCAGTGACATAGTGGGCTTGAATTGAGGAAACTTTAGTTTCTTTGTTACTCTGTAGGGTCTGGAGCAGTGTGGTGTCCCTAGCAGAGGTTGGGGTCCATGTGGGCAATAATATGGATACTCACATTTCACAGAGCTAGGGAAGCCAATCAAAAAGGAGCAAAAGATCAGAGAGCATAATGTTAAAAAGACATAGACAGAATTTCAAGGAAGAAGGAAGAGTCAACAATGTTCAGAGTGGTCACACAACCACGAAAAATGAGAAATGGAGAGGCTGGAAGGAAGCTCTTGCTGACTTCAGTGTTAACTCAATTTACTTCAATTCACCTAGTATTTCTGGAGTTACAGCTGTGTACAGAACACTTCTATAGGCCTTGGAGAAGAAATAAAATTAAAAAAAATATAATCCCTTCCTTTTTTGGAACTTATTTGTCTGGTAGAGGACATGATTTATACATGTACTGATAATATGCATAAGTAAAATCCAGTCAAGAAACACCATAACTGCTAGGAGTACCTGTGATCAGGAAGACTCATCTTTGTGAATTCAAATCTGGTTTCAGACACCATCTGGCTATATGACCCTGGGCAAGTCATCTCACCCTGTTGGCTTCAGTTTCCTCATCTAGAAAATGAACTGGAGAAGGAAATGGCAAATCACTTCAATATCTTCACCAAGAAATTCCAACTAGGCTCATGAAGCATCAGGCTGATCAAAAACATGATAGGCATTATGCTAAGTTCTAGGGATACAAAGAAAGGCAAAAGACAGTCCCTGTCCTTGAGGAACTTATAGTCTAATAGAGAAGCGACCCTGGACTAGAGATTTAAAGTGATATGTAACCATTTGGGGGCCATCACAATCTAGGGGCATCAAGGAAAGCTTATGAGAGGAAATGGTGTGTTTAAGTTGGATTTGAAAGCATGGGCTGTAGTCCTAGCTCTATAATCATTAAACGTAGATTCAATTAGCTGCCGGTTTCATTACTTTTGCTTGACTACAGAGATCATCAAATTGGACACAAGTAGTATCCAATGGCCTTGACACGTAAATTAAAAAGATTAGTAAGTGAGAAATACAGAGAATAAAACTTAGGAAGTAATATTATAATTACTTTTAATGTGGAGCTTTGCTTTAATGCAGCTTCTATGTTCTTTATTCCCTAAGGCCTTCATTCTTTCAATCATTCAATATATTCACAATAAGCAATAAGTAACATAATTTCATGGGACATAGTGTGTTTTTCATAAGGAACATATACCCAAAAACTTTAGTAAAAATATCCACAATGGAAGAAAAGTAAAAGTGGAGAAGTTATATAAAGAATTGAATGAGATTGTCCAAACCAAATGAGTACATATGTACATATAAATACACATTGATATGCATAGGCACACTCTTCCATACATGTATACATATACATATAAACAGGCACATTTGTAAAAACACACATTTATATAAACATAAACTGAAATATAATTATGTGAACAGAGATTGTTGAAAAATATATTAGTAAACATGTATGTTTGAGTACTAAATTCATAGCTTTAGGTATAATTCTCTTGCCATTTTTGTCCATTGAAATGTTCATACTACTTAAATTCATAATGAAAAAGAAAATGCTTAGGAACTGAAAAAAAGAATAAAGACTTTAAATTATTCATAAGCCTAATATCTCTGTGTCATAAATTCTTTAAGGAGAGAGACAGAAGGCATTGGACATAGCCAATTTGAAACCACATCATAAGCATGAAATTGGCCATCTTAACAGATAGTTATTGGTTGCTGATATGGGAGCTTTTTTAAAATCAGCTATTTCTGTACAGTCAGGCTATTGGTCACCTAGAACAAAGTTCAGTGTCAGTAGTCAACTGAAGAAAGGATTCAGAGATCAAAAGAAAATTCATCATATAATCAGAAGAGTTCCACCCTGACTGTTGTAAACAAGTTGTTGAAATGAGGATGTGGAAAGTGAATAAAAGAGAAGAAATTGTCACAGCAGACTTTGGAATCAGGAAAAAATGGAGTTCAAGTCTGTCTGTGCCAAATCCTTGCCCTATGATCTGGGGAAATTCACATAACTTCCAAGGAACCCTAGGTAATTCCCTAAGACAAGACGCTCCCAGTCTGTACCAGTGGAGGAATTTTCATACTAGAAGTTCCATATATAATATATCTATATCTATCTCTCTATCTCTATATTATATTATTATATAATAATTTTATATTTTATACAAATATCTATATGTGTCTATATATATATGCCTATAGATATATAGAAGATAAAGCCAAGAAGATACATTATTATCAAGTGACATGAAAGATATCCTGGACAAAGAACAAATGAGGGAAGAACCCTTTAGCATTCCTGTTTATCAACTGAAGAATACTGAGAACCTTCTGAATGAATTCCATGACCCCTCAGAAGAACTGGCCTCTTGGTTTCACAAATAGATTTTGTGGTCCTTGAAGGCAGGGTCTGTCCTATAGTATGGCAGAAGGTCTAGCCACATGGTAGACACTTAGCAAATATTTATTGATAAGCTAGCTCTTCACACGAATGAGGAGTCAACACTCCTTGGATTATGACATGTGTGTTCAGTGGGTGGGCAGTCCATTGACCAGGGGCAGTATTAGTACTGCTGATGGAAAATGTTCAAGGAAAAGACCAAAGAGTAGAATAAGCTAGATTGTGTTTAGGAAGTTGTACTATTTTAAAAAATGAAACCAGCCTATTCTAAAGCTTATCTTTTAATACTAATATTAGTGTTCAAAAGACTATAAGGCCTAGATGATCATGTGTGAGGGAATGTACTGAGTTCTCGCAATAAGATGACTCCTAGGACAGTGGTAAATGCTTATTGATTTATGGAATCTACAGCCTATCACACATTCTGCTGTAGTAGGGTACCAGTCTTGGAGTCCGGAAGACCTGGGTTCAAATCCTTTCTCAGGCACTTAGTAACAGTATGAACCTGAGCAAGATGAAGGGGTTGTTGTGTGTCCTTCTCTGAATTCTTCCAGCTCCAAATCTCAGACGCCATGGTCCTACATGTACAGAAATGACAGATGTCGGTAGACACATATATGATTGGAAAGGCAGTAGTGAGAATGCATGAAATAATTTTTTTAGGTTTTTGCAAGGCAAATGGGGTTAAGTGGCTTGCCCAAGGCCACACAGCTAGGTTATTATTAAGTGTCTGAGACCAGATTTGAACCCAGGTCTTCCTGACTCCAAGGCTGGTGCTTTATCCACTATGCCACCTAGCTGCCCCTAGAATGCATGAAATATTAAAACTCTATAGGAAACCATACTGATTAAGTCTTCCATACAAATTTTATAGACAGATCTGAAAAAGACCTTAGAGCTCTTCTAGTTCAATTACTTTGACAGAATTGAGAAACTGAGGCTCAGAGAGATTATGTGCTTGTGCAGGGACATACCAGGACAGGAAAAGGGACAAGAATCATGCAGAATAGATGAATTGTGATCTGAACCCAAAGGGGGCAGTCCATCAAAGTATTGAATTTTAGGTGAAACAACATTATCAGGAGAGTTTCCTTATGGTAATTACCATATTCTCCCTCTCCATAGTAAGCAGATCATTTAGTCAACAAGTATTTTTTTATTCACTTGCTCTATGTTTAAGCTCCTGTCCCTCTAATGGGGGAGAACAACATAGTGGAAAGAAGCTGCAAAAGGGGGTGCCAGCTTGCAGCCTGGAGAGGAATGAGAAGAACTCATGAAATGGAATGCTATAAGGAGCCATCCAATCTTGGCAGGGGCTTTAAGGGCAGAGGGTCCTCCTGAGGGGTGAATTCCAGGAGAGAAATGATCTTTTAGGATTCAGATTTTTCTGGGGCAGCCATAAATATGCTTGACCCCTGAGATGATCAGTCCAACTACCTCATTTTGCTAGTGAAGAATCTGGGACCAGAAAAATTAGGTAATTTGCAGGATTACACAGCAAGGTATCTAGTTTTAGTCTGGTATCTCCAGAAAGTCTGTAAGTAAAACAAAATTCCAGATTAAAATAAACTTAGATTGATTGTAAATAACTGTTTTTTTCTTTTTTCCTGGAAAGTAGCCTAAGACGTTTTTCAGTCTTCAGAGAGACTTGTTAGTTTCACTTAAATTAGACCCATTTTTATTGCTTAGTGTGATGGACTTTTGTCTCTGGTACTGTATCCTTAAAAAGGAACATTTATTTTCTCCGGAAAATGTTCCTTTCTATTATAAAGAATTTGTTCCTAGTGCAAAAATGGGTGAGGTAATGATGGTGGGTGATGAGTGTAGAGTAGGCAGATGATTTTTTAAATCTGAAATTTCAAACCTGAATTTTCAAAACTCCTTAATAGTAGTAGTAATATAGTTGGACACACAATTCCATTTCTATATTTTTTTTTGATTTTTGCAAGGCAAGGGGTTAAGTGGCTTGTCCAAGGCCACACAGCTAGGTAATTATTATGTGTCTGATGTTGGATTTGAACTCAGATCCTCCTGACTCCAATGCCGGTGCTCTATTATACCACCTAGCTGCCCTCCTTTTCTATTTTTAATAAATAAAAGAGGTATTGGGAGAATTTCTTTTAGCAAAAATAATTGTCCCCTCCACCCTGGCCCCCAGTATTTAGATTTGTCTTACATTCTTTTATAATTATCTTGCCATTTTTTCTTTTATAAAGATTTGGGATGCCACTATTCTCCACCCATTTGTTTGTGTTATCAATTAGAAGTGGATTTTTTTTCAATTATAGCTTTCAAATCTCTCTTCAAAAATTTTATTTCTTTAGATTCAGTTCATCTTAGACATAATGGATGTATGCATTTATCAAGGCTCCTGCCTTGTCTAGGGAGTTAATCTTTTATCATATATCACTCTTATATTTGTCAAGTGTATTAGTGTTTCTTTTGTTTAAGGGAACAAAGTTGGGGAGTGGTGACTTATTGTTATGTTTCTGTCCTAATGGAAGGAAGATTTGGACAGAGATTATAAAACAGTATAGACAGTGTCTAGAGCTTTCTTTCAGCTTTGAGTCTAGGAAACAAAAGACCTGAAGTAAAGATGAAGGATGTCTCCAGGAGGAGCCTGGTAACTGAAATAATAAATTTAGTGCTGTTCCTTTCTCTATATTTCATGAATATCACCCACTTTTTCCTTTTTTTAACCTTTATATCAATAGAAAGAAAAGATAATGCTGAGAAAGTTAGTCCTGTCTTTTGGATTCTAGGTTGCAAGAGCAGATGGTATCTATATTTTGCTAAGGAAGTTGTTCCCTGGTGACTAAAAGGAAGAGGTAACATTGGGGGGGATTTGCCTGTAGAAAGTGGGGAGCAAGAAAGACTGACCTAGTCTCTTTAAGAAATGGTTTATTAGACACTGTGAGTTCTTTGAGGAATGGACTGTTTTTGGTCTTTCTTTGTAGCCCCCAGAACCTAGTACATAGAGGGTACTTGACAAGTAATTGTTGCCTTGCCTTAACTTGGTTTTCCAACCATGCTGGAAATTTAAAATGACCTAATAATGCATGGGTGTATGGGGACTGTATTTGAACTTTGCTCATCTCTTGTTTTGTTAGACTTCATGGGGTATTCATTCAAGATGGGATGGGGCACAATTAATTATTCCTCTAAAATGGAATACAAGCAGTCTAGTTGATACTGATGAGGAAGAGAACCTCTTGTATTTCCAAGAAAGGTAAAGGGTTCAAGAAACAAATAAGAATTGTTGGCATGCTTATCAGAAATAATTGACAAAAGGGTAAAACTTGGATCCATAGTGGCAAGTCTCATCAATGAAACAAAAGAAAAACAATTGATTGTCTTTCGCTTCTGTGTAATTGTGTTTCCAATCTTGAAGAAAAAGAAAAAGCACTAATGTCATAAGAAAACATGGTTTCTTTGCAATCAAAATATATTGATCTTGAAAGTAAGATATAGAAAGAGAACTTAAGGATTTGTAGGTCTTCCAGAGAAGTAAAAGTGAAAAAATACGAAAACCATATTGCAAGAAGCAATACAAGCAAACTACCCAGGACTTCTGAACTCAAAAAAACAAAGTACCATTTGAAGAATCTAACAATATTCTCCAGGAAAGCACAACAAAGAAATTTATGTTGCAAACTGTAAGACAAAGTGGTTAAATTTAACAATTTTCAAAGATCTTAGCCATAAAGGAAAGGAAAAGAATTTCATCTAACACAAGCATATTATGTAAACCCCGCCAAAAACATCAGAAGATCAGAGGAACTCAAGATGCAACCTAGGGTGACATACCTCAGAATCTTAAGGAAAAGTGATGGGACATTCAATAAAGGAGAGACAATTGAAGTATGGTTACCCGTTCCCCAAATTAAACATGAACAAGTTATTTGTTTTACCCACAACTGTATAGTTATTTTAAAATATTTTCATAATTTTATTTCAGTATATTTCCTTAATAGTCCTATGTATATTGTGACTTTAAAGCCATGTTTCCAAGAAAGGGAGTCCATAGTCATCACCAAACCGCCCAAAGGGAGCCATGATGCCTATAAGATTAAAAACCTTTGAGCTAATCTAATTTACTTGTTTTTTCAGGGGATGAAAGAAACTTTGAGGTCCAGAGAGTTGACAAGGTTGCACATATAACTTATTAAAGACAAATTTTTTTCTCATCATTGAATTTGACATCTGTATTCTATAAAATAAACCACAATGAAATTTTATCATGGCCAAAGCCCTATTCAAAGTTATTGAAAAGTTTAAACTACTGAATATTTTTGAAGAAATATAATTTTATTACCTTTCTCTTTGGTTTAATTAGCAATTTACTTGTGGTTATGCTAATAGTCTTTATTTACTCTAAAAATAGTTAATCATACTTTCTCCCATGCTACTTTCCACTATTAATGTGTTTGTTAAACGTTTTCCCCTAAGTGCTAAGATGGATTTTGTTCTCAATAACCCATCTTCCTTTACCTCTATCCATGTCAATATTTTATTAGCACGAGTTCTCTGATTTTTAGAAGACTTAGTTATTACTAATTTTGAATTAGTAGAATCCCAGCCTTTCATTGGTTTCCCTTTAATAGATTTGCCTATCAAGAAATGGCACTAAACTTTGTTTCTCTAAATTCCATAATTAATTTTTTGTGGAAATTCATTGATTTTTAGTAATCTTTCTCATCTTTCAAATATATTATGTAATTTGGTGGAACTTCTTGCATTTATTTTCCAAGATGGAGTTTAGGTAATCCCTTGAGAGAAATTTTAAGTTGTTACAAAGCAGTGATATTCTTCATAATGGCCACCCAAACAAAAAGTCACTGATTAAGCTTTCAACTACTATGGGAGTTTTAAGATGAGAGCATTGTTGAAGTATTAAACAGATAACCTTGTTTATTTTAAATTAAAATTTTCTTGTATAAATAAGACATCTGCAGCTAAGAATAGAAGGAACATAGACAATTAGGGAAAAACTTTCTTAGGCAGTCTCTTATATAGCATATGATTGACTTGCAATATTGCTGTGGTTTAGGAAATGATGAGCTGAATGTGGTTTAGAAAATAAAACTTATGAAAGAAGATGCTATCCACTTTCAGAGAAACAGGACAAGAAAAAGTAGCATGGTATGGTCTCATATTATATATATATATATATATATATATATATATATATATACACACACAAATATTTACGTAGGAATGTGTATGTGTATATATATATATATATATATATATATTGATATATATGTATATTGATAGTGGGGGTGGTGGGATGGGAGGGTAATAAAGTAAAAAGTGCACAACGGAGAACAAAAGAAAATCACAAGGAAGGCAAAAAAAGCTGGATAACTTTGAAAACAGCATGTAGGATTTATCATAGAGGTTTTCCTGGAATTGGAATGATTTTATATTAAATCCTCTGTTCTATTATGGACAAAGCATTGTTTTTTTCTGTTCTTATTTTGTATTTTAAGTTTAAAATAAATAATAAAAATTAAACAAAAACTGGAGTAGGGACTTATCTCAGTTACGTTCTCTAAAAAACGTATGATGTGCTTTTTAGAAGGCGAGAAATGAACTGACAGGAAGGTTCACAGAATCACTTCTTTCCCAGTGCTATTCTGTAACTCCTTTTCTCATTCATTGTTTTTGTTTGTAATTCTATAAAGCTGTTATACCACTAGGGTATTTGTAGCTGAATGCCAGCAACATTGGGATTTTTGGCAATGTTTTACTGCTTGCTTCTTATTTTCCATTTTCATTTTCCCCTAGAGTCATAGAGATGACAAAAAAAAGAATAAAGAAAAAGAGAAGGCTCATTTTTTTCAAATATTGCCCCTTTTTGTGTGACTTTCCTTGGCAATTAAGAGAGTATAGCATTTTATAATTAATTTTGATAAAATAAGGATGGAGTTGAACCATTTGTTCAAGGTTCAGATTTAATTTGAATGAAATTTAACACAACTGGGATTGGAAAAATACAGTTATCTTTTAGTTTTAGATTTTTTTATGTATGAACTAGAGGTAAAAATGTCAACATTGTTGAATAAATGGGACATTTCTTATAGAAAATAGGTTTTATTGGACATTTAGAATAAGAACTTAAGATTGCCATACTGATGCTTTCAGTTCTTTGAGTTCTTCTCTCACTGAATCACTTTTTCCTTATCCACCTTTTGAGTAAATCTGAAAAATCCATTTACTGGGACTCACCCTCTCATTCCCTTTCCCAGCACTCACCATGACCACCATTGTTATCACTACAGATTCAGAAATGATTTCTAAGTCAATCATTTCCTTCTCAAATTTCCTATTCCAGTAACCTACCAATTTGTACCTGGTAAATAGTTCCAAAAAGAAGAAAGAAATGGATAAAAAAGAATTACCAACTTTCACAATGGATTATCTCTCTATTGCTATACTGTCTTTGCTTTCCAGTCATCCACAAAATATGAATGGTTTTCATCTTATATACCAATAATAGGCAGCAGGAAATGGCTTTTAAAAAGTGATAATGTAGTTCTTTTTTAGAATTTATGAACATATTTAGTAATGCCTTAAATTCTGAGGAAAATGGTATTTTTCATATAGCCAGATCTGGAAAGAAATTTCTCTTTGGGAAAATGAGCTCTAGGGGGACACAGTTTTAAGTTCAAGAAACAGATCTCTTTTTAATATTATTAATTAATTAATATTATACTTTAGAGTATCTTTTGTCTATGGTGGAAGGTCTACAACGATATTTATATCTGTCCATGTACTGGATGTGTATATATCATATATATTTCATTATTTTCTCAATTATAAGCTTGTACCCTGCCCAAAATGATATTTTTCAAACTCCCTGACATTTTCATCTTATTATTTCAATTTGGTTTGCCAGGACAGGGGAAACAGGCACAGTGGAATCATGTAATTATGATATAATTTTGGTTTTTTTGTATTAACTAGGCTATTGCTTCCCCAGCACATAAATTATTAAATTCCTTCTGTTAGAACGTGGACTCTGCTAAGTTAAACCTTTGAGAAGCATTTTCCTATGCACGACCCCATAGGTGGAGGCTCCTGATGGACTGGGAAAATGTTCCCTTTGTGCAATGTATCATTGTGCTAATTACATTGATCTCTGGGATCAGAGGGACTCTATTGGTAGGTGCTCTGTCCTTCAGAAGAGATTGTCTTGGTCTTTCACATATCAAAAATAAACTTGGTGAATAATGCACACTGCCTAGATCACAGTGTGAGTATGTTTCATTATATTGGATATATCTTTAATTAAAAACTGAGGAAAAATATGGAAACAGTGGCAGAACATAAGGTAAATAGTAATTTGCTTTGGTGGAAGGAGTACCTGGAGGGATGAGGACACAGATCCATAGACACATGAAAATATCATCTATGAATCCAGCTAAATTTTTTTAAAATTGTCTTTTTAAATTGAATTTTAAATCATTAATACTTGTGAAACTTTGAAATTTTGAAAACCACTTGCCGTTTTCCCTTTTCCTGAACTTTCTAAATGTGTTATCAATTCATGATAATGTTTGTTATTTGAAATTCAGAAATGAACAAAATCAGTTTTGCAACCTTAGATAAAACATGTTCTCATTAGATATCACATGATGATAATGATTTTATAATTAAGTACAACAGGTTGATGGGATCATAGATAAATGTTTCAATCATAGAAATTCCTAAAGACACCTTTTTAAAATGTTGAGAAGTCACTGTTTTCACTGGTGAAATGCATCAACTGGGAACAATGAGATCCCTGAAGTATTGAAAATCTGTTGAAAGAATAGTAATACTTTTATCTGTTCCCTGATTCTTGCCAGTCAGCAGACTCATAGCTATTTTGATAATGATTTATCAATCTGTCTACACTTTAATTTTGCCTTAAATCTAATATTCAATCTCCAGCTCATTAATTGTAGTTTGTCCTTGCCCAAACACACACTACATATATATATATATATATATATATATATATATATATATATATATATATGTGCATGCATGTATGTATATATGTATAATATGTGTATGTGTATATAGCCTTCTGTTTTCTCTTTCATAGTCCATAACACATCTGGGGTTATTGGTAGAAACTTAATAGAATTTAGGAATGAGTGATTCTTTCCTTAATCTTGCTCTTTGAGGGATTTTTAATTATTTCTTTAGTCTAGCTTTAGAAAAATAATATTTTGTTCAGATTGTAAAATGATATATTCTGTAGCACATAACCTCAATTATATAGTTGGAGAAATGTTTGTTACTTTAAGTCTTACTTAAAGATAGGCAAGCATCCTCACTACAATTGGAAGTATAGTTGTAGTTAAAATGAAAAATTAATGATGCATGGAGAAACCACCAAAAGCAGCCCTCTCTGTAAGTACTTAGGAGTTTGACTGATATAGTTGAAACTCAACTGAGAGATGATTTAGGGACTCAGGAAACAGAGATGAGGGTCTGGGGAGGCTGAGCAGGGCAATGTTCCAGTTCACATTTAGGCCCAAGGTCAGTTGTGACAAGGGTCATATGCATAGTTTCCCATCCTTTGCACATCTTTTCTGAAGTTGGCCTAAGGATCTTATAGACAAATGTCATAATAGACCCAGTGATAAACAAACCTTGGAAATGAAGGACCCAAGACTATAGGTCATTCTGTAGTCTATTGATCGTATCACCCAGAAGCCTTTAGAGAGATGTTTCTTCAGGCAATTTATAGAAGTCCAGTTTCTTGATTATGGATGGGAAAGTCAGGTGATTCCAAAAAGAAAACATTTTTACATTTTAAAAAGGTTTATTAAATCAAGATTCTTTTTCTCAGGAGTCAGATATGCAACCCATAAACATGTATGGATGTGTTGAATTATTCTGCCACAGAATAAGCAGTATATTCAGTTAGCATGCATCTGATTTTAAAGTGTTCACATTTTCATCAATGTAGCTAGTCTTGAAAACTTGACCTAATTAGTCGAGAATGAAAACTTAGAAGTAATTGGAATCTAAATAGTCACTCTTCTGAGTGGGTCAAAATTAACTTTATGAATATATTCTATATGCTTTGAATTGGAGAAGTGTTTTGAATTATCTTTTGTCTTTTAAATGAGTGATTATAGATATATCAACTAAAGGGTATGTCCAGGAACAGGATGCAATCCAATTAAAGTCTTCATGTCCTTATCATCTTTTCTAACAACTGAAAACACTACATACCATTCATTTTTGAAAGGATTTAAATTCAAGATGTAAAATTTAAATTTTAACCCTTTGCCATTTGTAACAATTAGACCCATTGTATTTTCATAAATGTCCATTTCTGATTTTAATCAACAAGCATTGCAGTCAGCATAATAGCCTGGGGGAATGAATGGATGCAGTTTTCCATCCATTAATAAATACTGAATTGAGATAAGTGGTCTAATTCTGGACCTTTACTATATGTTTGTAAGGAAGGACATGGACATTTTGTCTCTTTCCCTGTTTTCCCTTCTATTTCCTCTGGTATTTTTCTTACTCTCTTCCTTATGTCTTTCCTCTCCCTCTCTTCTCCTTTCCCTGTTGTTCTTCCCCCCCCTTTTTTTTCCTGCCTTTCTGCCTTTCCCCTTTCCTCCCTGCCTTCTTTTCATCCTTCTCTTTTTCTTTCCCTTCTATGACTGGTGAATTGAAATAGATCTGATTTTTTCTAAAGAGAATATTGAATTTTTATATTTTAGAAGAGATTAAGGTCTAAACTTTTGAAATGTTGATGTGAATTGTCAGTTTTGCAAGTGAGACATGGCAGACTTGCCTGTAGATAAAATGATGCTCTTTGTAAATTATTACTTATTTTTTACTAGCTAAATAAACTCTAAGTTTGGTTCTTGACACATTACTAAATATGAAACTATTATTAGACATTGAAAATTGTTTTCTTGTAAAAGTATAACCAATGTGTAGTAGTTACAAATACTAAAAAGTTATTATTCTAGATTAGAATAATTTTTAAGTGAACATGTCAGTTTTTTTTGCAAAATAAAGTTAAAAGAATGTCTCTCTTCATTCTCCTTTTACAGACTGAACAGTCAGTCCATTTTTTCATTATTTGATCCTTCTTATTTATTTATCGACTTAACTTGTTTTAACTTAGCCCTGAGGTTTTGAAGAGTGAGCCTTATGGGGAGAAAGCTGATATCTGGGCTGCAGGCTGCATCCTCTATCAGATGGCGACTCTGAATCCTCCCTTCTACAGTACCAACATGCTCTCCTTAGCGACAAAAGTAAGGTTATTTAACAGAGGAAGCCCATCTTGGGGGTTCTTGGCAGACGCTAGCGCTTTCTCTCTAAAAGGAATGTAGATGATTACAGATAATGGATAATTAAAATATATGTACAGAAACTTGAACTTTTCTTTGATCTCCTAATAATCATGCATCACCTTCAATTGTATTATACTTCCTATAATTTTAAATTTGAAAATTCAGCACCCAAATTTTATTTAGTAATTTAGTTTATCTCAAGTGCTTTTTTAAAAGTAGATATGAAATTAATAAGTTGAAACCTACATTTTTAGATGTATTGTTCAATCTTTAGTAATTTATTGATATATAGCATGGTATGATATGATGTAAGATAATATGATGTCACATAATGTAATATAATATATCATAGCATGACATAATATAATAAATTTTAGGGTGCTAATTATCCATGACTTTGATTTCATAATTCTTGTATGTTGTCTTAAATGTTCCACCCAAGAAAAATGTTAACATTTTCCTAGAAATAATAGAATATATCCCCCCTTTAACCTATTCTGTTTCTTTTGCAGATAGTAGAGGCAGTATATGAACCAATTCAAGAAGGGATCTACTCTGAAAAAGTGACAGTTATAATCAGCAGGTAATTTAGTAATGGAGTTTCACAGATTTTTACAAATTGGCTACAAGGGAATAATTTACCCCTGACTCATTTGCTGAATAATGGAAAAAGCGAGCAAGGTATACTTAAACTGTTAATATAATAATGAATATCAACCCCTACTAATTTATTGAAAATAGTTGTTATAATTCAGCCCCAATTAATTTGACTAATTCAAGTTTTTTAAATCTAAAATTAGTTTTACTTAATTTTCCAATGATCAACAAACCAGCCTTTCAATATATAAAGAAGAACCTACTCCCTCCCCAAAAGAGATTGTATATGAAACCATTATCTTGTTACATATCATTTGCTTTTAAGAACAGTGCTTTTTCAGTTTAAGACACTGGTCATTAAATTGCCTGGTTTGTTTTTGTTCCCTTTAAAACTTCTTTTGCTTTTCTCCTCGCATTTTAATTGTCTTAGTAACATTGTTCTTGGTCGCCCCTCTATCTTGGTCGCACTTCCCCCAACTCAAGTCAATGCAAAATAATGTATTAAGGAACTACTGAATAGGTAGGTGTTCTCTGCTCTCCTCCTCATTCCCCAAAGAAGTCTTCCATTGTTATTTTCAGTCAAAGCAGTGCCACCCATTGGTCCCATCTGAAAACTCTGCCTCTTTGTAAACACTCATACTTTAGTTATTTTTTTGTTCTTGTCTTGGTCATCGTTGTGAGAGTTTTCAGAATTGTTTGGAGTCTTATAATCATAGATGTAATTTCCCTGAGACTTCCCTTTTGTATATTTGCTGTGATAAGGTGATATTCCAATACCTTGATAGTGTATGATTTGTTCCACCATTTCTCATCTGATGGGGCATACTCCCTTTCCTGTTTTCTTAGAACACTCTGTCCGGGTTTCTCTTTGGCCTTGCATGTAGTAGGAAATTAATAAATATTTATTGAATTGAATTATTTGCTTTTGGGGAAATCTTATTAAAACAAAAAGATATTAGGTTCTCCAAATATGGCACAACCATATACATATATATATATATATATATATATATATATATATATATATATATTTGTGTATAGATAAACTGTATGTATGTGTATAAATGTAAATGTACATACATATAAAATTTGTTCTTCTCATAGCCATTCTTCTAGCCAACTGTCTGACCATTGAATAAGGAGGGGACCATAGAGAGAAGTGGGGATGATGCTGGGATGTTGCTCTCACACTGTTGGTAACTGTAGCAGAGATGTCCAACATGAGGCCTACAACACTCCCAAGCACTCCTCAAACTGGACTGAAATGTAATTGGGAAACATTTAACAAAACAAATAAAAATACAACAGCAGACATAACACGATTTCTAAAATACCCCCAGGGGTTGCTAAGTATGGATGACCGGCCCCACTTCTATCAGAGTTGGCACCACTGACCAAGCACATAACCATTTTCCTGAGACTCTCATTATCCTTCCTAGAATTCTCCTTGGTTTCAAACTGTGGATTTCTCCAGACCAAGTTTGTTTGCCTCTCTAGCCCACCCTGATATCCTCCTACTTTGCCTTTTTTGTGCAGACTTGTCATCAATGGCTCCAAAAATTCACCCTCCTGAAGTCTTGTTTTTTCCCCTCTTTCCTATTGGCACATGGGCTGCATATTCATATTCTGTTGTTGAGACACTTCTTTTTTCCTAAGTGGGGAGAATAGCTTAGCAACCTCAAAGAGTCTGGGGGAGCAAAGACATGGATCTTGTCTTTCTGCCAAGCACCTGGGTCACTATTTTTACCCCTTTATAGATTGCTGGATATTAACAACTGTTTATTTTGCCAATTCATATAAAAGGAGATGGAAAACTGTTTCCATTTCTACACAACATATTCAGATCCCTTTATTATTTTGTCTTTTGTTCTGTGTTACATAAGCTGGCTGATGTTTTGTTTGGGAAACATTCACGGGGAGCAAAATTATTCTTTCAAATCATTTTAAAGACAAGATCTTGAAAAATACAGATGCCACATATTTCAAGGACTATTTTTTAAAAAAAGTTATCCAGTATATTAAGCATCAAAATACTCATTTATTGAAAAATATAATAGGTTAAAGAAGATGGCACTTCCATCAAACCATTCTATCCATTCAATTTTTCATAGAGGGCTTCCCAGAACAGAATTGCATTGTGGGCTGAGAGGGGAGATCTCTCTCCTTAATTCTCTCTCACCTCCATACATGCACATCTAAGTTTACTTATTTAAACCTTCTCATTCCAATTAGAGAATTTAAGCATCAGTCCTTGTGTGGCCTCTGAAGAGTTCCTACTGGGAATATTGATAACTGGAAAGGCCCTGAATTTTCCCCAACTTTACCATTCCCAAATTTTTTACCATTTCCTCAATTTTACCATTGAAACTTATCCTATGCAGTTATTCATCATATTTTTTTCTACATTTCTATTATCTTGAATATTTTTTTAGAGTGATAGTTGCTTCAGAGAAAAGGGCTGTTTGTTCTCCCAAGTATTTCTGCAAGTCATTTCTAAAGTTTTGAGTATTAGAGACAGGCAATTCTACCTCTAAATCTGTGAGTTTAGGACAAAAGCCATATTCAATCAGACTTGAGTTGTATATATATAATAGTTCCATAATTAATGGAAAAGGAAGAGAATTTTTATAGGAGACATTTTTGATGATACAGCATCTCTTCATCCAGTACCCAATCAAGTTTGTAGTCATGACAGTTAGAATCCTCTTTGCCATTTAAGTGAGAAATGACTAACTTTTAAATTGGAAAGTGAAACTCTACAATGCATTATTTGTCTAAACCAAGGGAAAATCTTCTAGTACTGTTCTGTACAAGTTCATATACTTGACTTTATGAAACAGGAGGTGATCTGGCTAAGCCTACTAATGCCTATACATGTGATACTTGGAAAGGCTCTGAATTTGTATTTCTAGATAAAAGTTTTATCCATATATACTTCTATTTAATAGATATACATACATAGATATATACATACATACATATCAAACCACGGCAAAATCCCATTGGCCCAGAGCAAAAAAGAAACTATACTTGCTTCATATACCTCAGGCTTGTTGAATCAGACTGTTAATGTGTTGCTATTTTGATGTGTTTATAATCTTGATAATAACTCCTTTTAATTCTGAAAACAAAATGAGACGGCATCTGTGCTGGAGAGCAGTGACAAAACTGATAAATTAGAATTTTGGTTACTTATTTTTAGAGGAGAAAGACTAGGGGTGCACAGGATTTTTTTCCCCTATAAAACTTAAAACATGGGATTGAGCATATTAGGGAATATTCATACATTTTTTATGTTATTCAGTAATTGAAGTGTAAACATTAGATCTGAGTTTTAAAACTCAAATAGTGGACTTGTCCATAGGAATATAGTTATACCATTCGATAACTGGAAAGTGTGAATATGCTGTGCCTGTCAGCATCTATTCTGGGACATAGAGACGCAGGTCACTGGACTCTACAAGTCCTGATCTGTGAGGTGGGGATGAAGGGGGACCACCAGTGGGGGAAGGAGAAGGACCTTCAGTAGACCCCTCCCCTCAGCACCAGGAACCTCTGGGACCCCCTGCCTCACCCATCCTTTCTAATCCTGTAGCTTTATCATATCCATCTATCCTGCTTTTCTTCTTGTTCTGTTCATGTTAACCCATGTCACCTGTACTGAATAAAATATGGAAGCGCAGGATACAGGGTACAATTAAATGAAAGCCTCCCTGGAGAGGTGATGGCCATTGCCTTGGAGTACTCTATAATGACCACTCTTTTCATAGATGCCTAACTCCTGACGCAGAAGCGCGGCCGGATGTGGTGGAGGTCAGCTCCATGATCTCCGATGTCATGATGAAGTATCTAGACAGCTTGTCCTCCTCCCAGCTTGCTCTAGAGAAGAAGCTGGACCGGGAGAGAAGGCGTACCCAGAGATACTTTATGGAGGCCAACAGGAATGCAGTCACCTGTCATCATGAGCTGGCGATGTTATCTCACGTAAGTTGCTCCTTCTAGATAAGTGGGATACACCTAATACGCTGACTGACATTTCTAAATCAATTTTGCAATTCTCTTCATAATAACTTTTGGAAAGATATTAATAGCCCCATGTTTACAACAGAATTCATTATTATTCAGTAGAACATATACTGAAAATCTCAATTTGATTGTGATATAGTAATTTTCAGGTCTCTTTCTAAATTCAGTTTATTTCGAATCTTGGTTTTAATGACTATCATAGCCTAGAAATGATACTTCAAAAAGATAAGCAGATCTTTATGGAAGAAGTACAGTGTTGGTGGTGCCAAAGCCAGTATGCTCTGACTTCCTCTTCCAGGACCAGACTAGGTCCTTCTCAGGTCCTTTTGGAGTTTGGGATATTTACTCTGAAACTGCAGCAATAACAGATGTCCAGACATTTTCCGTAAGACCTGGGCGGGAGGGGAGGGAAGCACCTCTATTCTTTGGTTTCTGTGAGAGTGACCTCATTCTTACAAATCATTGAGCCCACCAAGCTCACACCCCAGTGGGGTGCAACTTCCAGATGAATTTTCATCTCTTTGACTTGGTCCTGAAGATTACTCACCCAGGCCTGTCATTTTAATTTATAAATATTGAAAGTATTATGGGTTATAATTCTAGCTTTGCTTGCTTTACTGTGTACAATTTCAAATGTATTTTTTTTCCTTTCTGCTCACATAAAAAATATAAACACATTGGTATACCTGAGAATTTTTCTTGCTTCCCATTAGTTACATATATGTGTGTGTGGATATATAGGAATACAGGAAAAATTTTATAAACTTTTTTACAGGGTTCAAACTTGTTTTCCAGAAAATCTGGACCTGCAATTTACATCTCCACCTCCTATGTGTTCATACTCCCATAATTCCATAGCCCAGCTGACAGTCTGATGATTTCTATTTTTATAATCTTTGACACTTTGCAGGTCTGACATAAATTCCAAAATTTTTAAAATATCATTTTATTTATTATTAATGATGACTATTAACAATGATCATCATCATTATGTTCTCTATATATAATACATGTATATATTTATTTATAATGATTACAGTGATTTTTTAAAAATGTTTTAAACTGCTTAATTTGCAGTTTTTATTTTGAAAAGTTTTTATTTATAACCTTTGAACATTTGACTAACATTTTGGGAATGGACCTTTGATCATGCACACATACAGGAATTAATTCTTCTTCTTTGATATTAGATGTTTGTGAGAGAAAATTGGTGCATTTTTGTTTATGTGCACTTAACACTTTCTCTTCTTATGTTCTAGTATCAGTGATTTTGTTAACAGAAAAAAACTTTAGTTTTATTTGATTAAATTAATTTTTCTCTTTTATTCTTTAAGTAATATTTATTTCCCTAATCATGGTTCTGAAAGATATTTCCTCCCATGCTGCTGTTTTTTAATGTTGTAGCTTTTTATATTTAGTATTTACAAATAGATTATGATATAATATCTGAATTTTTATCGATCTCTTTTAAGTTCCTGCCAAATGGAGAACCCCTCCCCAGTAGTTGATGCATTGGACACTGGGACACTACATATGGCTAATTGTTATTCTTCCTCAGTTTGTCTGTCATGCTGATAATCTTTCTTATCTTTTTAAAACAGTATCAAAGAGTTGTGATGATGATTATTATACGGTTCAAGGTCTACCAGTTCCTTTCATTTCTACTATTAAAATTGTTTTTAACTGACAGTCTAGACATTTTCTCCTAATAATTTTTTTTATTATTTTGTCTGCCTTTACTAGGTACCTCTATTATTATCATTTATGTGACGTTTATATTTTCATCATATTGATACTACTCAGCCATGGGCAGTAATTGTGCCTCCAGTTTTTTTGTCTTTCTTTATTACTGTAAAGAGTAGACCATTATTGTAATTATTTAAATCCTGAGGGCCTGGCTAAGTTAATTATCAGGTTTTTAAATATATTTTATAGTAATCCCGAATGAAAATTCTCTATTTCCTCCTGCTTGGCTTTGTCACTGTTTTATGGAAATGCTGATAATTTGGTTAACTTTATTTTGTTTTCAGTTTTCACTGATGTTATAAAGTTTCTTTTCTTTGTTTGCTAATGTGCTTTGCTAATATTTTTAGATTTTGCTGTCTGTAAATAAGAACTATTTTAATCTATTCTTTGTTGTTTTTATAGCTATAATTTTTCATTCCTGTCTTATTATAGTTAGAATTTCTAAAATATATGAAATAGTTCATGCTAACTGTTTATCCTTCGAAAATATTTTTTTATTTTAGTTATATCTTCACTATCTTTAGGAATTTTTATGGTAAAGATTTTTGTCAAAAGCTTTTTAAATTATTGATAAGATCATATCTTTTTAGTTTTTATGTTAATTATTTCTTATTATTGATTAATTGGACTAATCAAACTTAATTGTAATATTTGGGGAAGATATTTTTATTTGCTCTCTTTGCTAAAATTTTAATTAAAAATTTTTCCATCAATATTCATTATTGAGATTTGTCTATAGTTATAATTTTTGTTACTTTCTCACTGAATTTTGAGTGTCTTTTATTTTTCTTTTCAGTGTTCATTTCTTTTTTGTTTTAGGTTCATTAATTTGTTGATTTTTTAGTTCTTTTTTAAGTTGCATGCTCAGTTCATTAATCCCTTCTCTTTTTTTGTTACTATTTTATGTTTTCAGAGATATAATTTTTCCTCTGAGGACTGCTTTAGATGCATCCAAAAAGTTTTGGTATGTTGTCTCATTGTTATTCTTTTTTTCATAGTTACTCTTTCTATGATTATTCTTTGAACTCTACTTATTGTTTAAAATGGCATTAGTATTCATTTAACCCTATATCTTTAGTGTATTTCCTATATAAATTATTTTATAGTATAATGATCCGTAAAGGATAAGCTTAATGTTGCTACCTTCTTCATATTTGTTCATTATTTCTTAGTACTTTAGCAAAAATAAGTTTATATAAAGGTAACATTGATACTGAGACAATGTATATTTTTTAAATTCCAGATTATTTATTGAGCCTATCAAATTGAATTTTTCAGGCTTTTCAGTTTTGTGGTTTTCAAGTTGGATTTTTCTAACCTGGAGAGGAATATTAAGCTTTCCTACAATTATGTGATATCCATACCTTAATGGAATTTCATTAACTTTTTTTTACATCTTTAGATACTATGTTATTTGATGTGTATGAATGCTGTGTTTAGTTTCTAAGTGTTTCTTTTCTGTTGCAAATTGTTGAATTTTGTCTTAATAGTATTTTCTTTCATTTTAAGGGAGGAGTTAGTTTGCATTAAGGATTATAAGGGCTACATTTGCATTTTCCTCTACTTCATTCCTTTAAATTGATATCCACTTTCTTTTTTATTGTTTATTTTTTTAAAGATTTATTTCTTTATTTTTGAATTTTACAGTTTTTCCCCCTAATCTCACTTCCTCCCCCCATTACAGAAGGCATTCTGTTAATCTTTACATTGTTTCCATTCTATACATTGATCTAAATTGAATGTGTTGAGAAAGAAATCATATCCTTATGGGGAAAAAAGTAAATATAAGGGATATAGCAAAATTACATAAGATAACGGACTTTTTAAAAAATTAAAGGTAATAATCTTTGAACTTTGTTAAAACTCCACAATTCTTTCTTTGAATACAGATGGTATTCTCCATCTCAGGTACCCCAAAATTGCCCCTGATTGTTACACTGATGGAATGAGCCAAGTCCGTTAAGGTTGCTCATCACCCCCATGTTGCTGCTAGGGTGTACAGTGTTCTTCTAGTTCTGCTTATCTCGCTCAGCATCAATTCATGCAAATCCCTCCAAGCTTCCCTGAAGTCCCATCCCTCCTGGTTTCTCTAATAGATCAGTAGTGCTGCATAACTTATATATACCACACCAGCCATTCCCCAACTGATGGACATTAACTTGATTTCCAATTCTTTACCACCACAAACAGAGGTGCTATGAATATTATTGTACAAGTGATGGTTTTTACTCTTTTTCATGATCTCTTCAGGGTATAGACCCAGTAGTGGTGTTGCTGGATCAAAGGGTATGCATATTTTTGTTGCCTTTTGGGCATATTTCCAGATTGCTTTCCAGAAAGTTTAAATAAGTTCACAGCTCCACCAACAGTATATTAGTAGATTTCCCACATCCCTTCCAACATTGATCATTGTTCTTTCTGGTTATATTGGCAGTCTGAGAGGTTTGAGGTGGAACCACAGAGATGCCTCAGTTTGTGTTTCTCTAATAAGTAATGATTCAGAGCAATTTTTCATATGACTATGGATTGCTTTGATTTCCTCATTTGTAAATTGCCTATGCATATCCTTTGACCATCTGTCAATTGGGGAAAGGCTTTTTTTGTGTAAATTGATTCAGTTCTCTCTCTCATATATATATATATTTTATATATATATAATATATATATATAATTAAAACTCACCTGTAAAATGGCTTGCCTGATCTTATTGGAAATGCTTCTAGCTTATCCTCATTGCATATAATGCTTATTGATAGTTTCAGAGAGATACTGCTTATCATTCAAAGGAGCAATCAATTTATTCCTATGCTCTCTAGTGTTTTTAGTCGGAATGGGTGCTGGACTTTGTCAGGCTTTTTCAGCATCTATTGAGATGATCCTATGATTTCTGATAGGTTTGTTATTGATATAGTTAATTAAGCTAAGAGTTTTCGTAATATTGAACCAAATGCATTCCTGGGATAAATCCTACTTTGTCATAAAGTATTATCCTAATGATAACTTGATGTAATCGCTTTGCTAAGATTTTATTTAGGATCTTTGCATCTATATTCATCAGGGAAATGGTCTATAATTTTTCTTTCTATTTTGACTCTTCCTGGTTTAGGTATCAGCACCATATTGGTGTCATAGAAAGAGTTAGGCAGAGTTCCATCCTCACCTATTTTGCCAAAAGAGTTTATATAAAATTGGGACCAATTGTTCCTTAAATGTTTGATAGAATTCACTTGTGAATTTTACTTGTGAATCTGGCCCTGGAGATTTTTTTCTTTAGGAGTTCAATAATGGCTTGTTTTGTTTCTTTTTCTGAGATAGGGTGATTAACTATTTAATTTCCTCTGCATTTAATCTGGTCAATTTATATTTATGGAAATATTTATCCATTTCACTTAGATTATCAAATTTATTAGCATATGGTTGGGCAAAATAATATCTGTTGTTACTTTAAATTCCCCCTCACTGTTGGTGAGTTCACCTTTTTCATTTTTGATACTGGTAATTTGATTTTCTACTTTCTCTTTTTTAAATCAAATTAACCAGAGGGTTATCAATTTTATTGTTTTTTTCATAAAACTAACTCTTGTTTTTATTTATTAATTCAATGTTTTTCTTGTTTTCAATTTTTATTAATTTCTCCTTTAATTTCTAGAATTTCTAAATTGGTATTTAATTGGGTGTTTTTAATTTGTTCTTTCTCTAATTTTTTAGTTGCATGCTTAGTTCATTGATTTCCTCTTTCTCTAATTTATTCATGTAAGCATTTGAAGATATAGTTTATCTCCTGACAACTTACCTTGAGTGGATCCCATAAGTTTTGGTATGTTGTCTCATTATTGTCATCATCCAGGATGAAATCCTTAAATTCTTTCCATAATTTGTTGTTTGGTCCACTCAATATTTAAAATGAGGTTATATAGTTTCCAATTAGTTCTGGGTCTATATCTCCCTGGTCCAATATTGCATATGATTTTTATTGTATTATGATCTGAGAAAGATGTATTCACTATTTCTGCCTTTCTGCAATTTTAGGTTTTTATGCTCTAGTACATGGTCAATTTTTGTGTAAGTGCTATGCACTGCAGAAAAAAAGTATATTCCTTTCTATCCCCCATTCAGTTTCCTCCATATGTCTATCATCTCTAGGATTTCTAACAATCTATTTACCTCCTTAACTTCTTTCTTGTTTAATTTATGGTTAGATTTATCTAAATCTGAGAGCGGGAGTTGAGGTCTCCCACCAGTAGAGTTTTGCTATCTATATCTTCCTGTAGCTCTTTGAGCTTGTCCTCTAAGAATCTGGATGCTATTCCACTTGGTACATACATATTTTGTATTGAAATTGCTTCATTGTCTATGGTATCTTATAGGAGGATATAGTTTTCTTCCTTAACTCTTTTAACTCTTATCTATTTTTGCAGCTGCTTGGTCTGAGATAAGGCTTGCTACCCCTGCTTTTTTCACTTCAGCTGAAGCAAAAATATATATTTTGCTCCAAACTTTTAACTTTAATATATGTGTCTCTGTGTTTCAAATAAGTTTCTTGTAAGCAATGTATTATAGGATTCTGGTCTTTAATCCACTCTGCTATTCAGTTATGTTTTAAGGGAGAGTTCATCCCATTCACATTCAAAGTTACAATTGCTAACTCTTTATTGCCCTCCATGCTATTTTCCCTCCGTTTCTCTTTTTCGCCTTTTTTCTCTTTATCCATATTCCCCAGTATTTTGTTTCTGAGTACCACCACTTTCAGTGTGTTTTCCTCCTTGTATCCAATCCCCACTCCCCTTTCCCTTTGCCCCTTCTTCCTTCTGTTAGCTCCTCTTTTCCTCCCCCTCCCCCTTTCCCCTTTTAATGCTTGAAAAGTAAGGTAAGTTTCTCAACTTAACTGAGTGTGCATATGTTAACTTTAGACCTAAACTGATGAAAGATTCAGGCAGTTATCACCTCATCCCTTCTTCCCCTCTATTGCAATAAGTCTTTTGTAACTCTTTATGTAATGTGATTCAACCCATTCAATCATTTTATCAGTCACTGTTAAGTCATAAATGTCCATTATATATGGCTAGGTATATTCTTTCTAATAAAGGTACAATTCTGAAGAGTTATTAGTGTTTTTTCCCCAGGTGGGGATATAGCCAGTTTCATCTTATTGAATAGCAGTTTTTTCCTTTACTTTTTTTTAATGTTTTCATGTGTCCCATGAGCTTATTGCTTGATGTCCAATTTTTCTGTTTAGCTCTGGTCTTTGAATCAGGAAGAGTTGGAAATCTCTTATTTCATTAAATATCCATCTTTTCCCCTGTAAGAGAAGGCTCAGCTTTGCCAGGTAGTGGCTGCATTCCAAGCTCCCATCTGCTTTTTCAGTAGCTCATTCCAGGCCCTGTGATCCCTTAATGTTGATGTATCCAGGTCCTAAGTAATCCTTCCTGTGGCTCCTTGGTATTTAAATTGTTTCTTTCTGGCTGCTTGCAGAATTTTTTCCTTTATCTGATAGTTCTGGAATTTGGCCACAATATTTCTTGGTGTTTTCATTTTAGGATCTCTTTCTGGAAGGGATCAATGTATTCTTTCAATACTATTTTGCCCTCTGGTTCCATGATATCAGCGTAGTTTTTCAGTCACTAAATCCTGTGATATTAAGTCCAGGCTTTTTTCTCTTTAATGCTTTCAGGAAGACCAGTAATTCTTAGGTTGTCTCTCCTGGTTCTATTCTCAAGGTCAATTATTTTGCTGATAATCAATTTTACATTTTCTTCTATTATTTTTTTATTTTTTGGTTTTGTATAACAGATTCTTGTTGTTTTATGGAGCTGTTAGTTTCTACAGATTCCATTCTTTTTTTTTCAGAAAAGAATTTTCTTCATTTACCTTTTGCAACTCCTTTCCCAATTGGTCAATTCTACTTTTGAAGGAGTTTTCCATTTGCCCAAGTGTCGTCTTGAAAGAATTATTTTCTTTTTGAATTTTTCAATTGAGGATTTGGGAGAATTATTTTCTTTTAGTATTTGTCCACTTGTATTTTCTAAGGATTTGTTTTCTTGTTGCAAGATGTTAATATTCTCTTAAGTTTCTTTTCCCAATTTTTCCAATTGGATTTTTAAACTCCTTCCTGATTTCTTCTAGGAAGTCTTTCTGTGATGGAGACCAATTCATATTCTTCTCTGAGGTTCTAGATCTCTCTGGGTTAGTATGTGTGTGTTCAAAGTAATTCTTAATAATCCCCCCTTTCATTGGACTTTCTTCATTTTCCTGAGATATTTTGTTGGGGGAGGGGCTGGTTCACAGAGATTTGGTTTTGAGAACTCTAGGAGCTTTACTCACTGGGTTTAGTAACTCCAAGTGGGATAGTCAGTAGGAAATGCTAGAGGCTTTGCTCACTGGGCTTAGTAGCTCTAAGTAGGCTGGCCACTAGGGGACACTGGTTGCTTTCTCTGGAGCTTCTGTGGCCTTGATTTGAGGCCCTCTTCCTAGGCCTGGAGGGGGTGGGGGAAGCAGCAAGGTATGAATTATCCTTGAATAATGTGGGCCAGGCCCTGGGGCGAGACTGTTAATCTCCCTATTCAGGTGAGGGAGCTCTCTGCACACACCTGACCTGGGGAGGTGGGGCTGTGACTGTGTTTGTTATGCAAAGAGGGCTCCCTGAAAGCATGGCGCTCTGTCCAGCCACACTTGGCAACTCTCTGTGCTGGAACTCGCCTTCCAGCCCTGCTGGGGCTCCCCCAGCCTCAGCTCCCACTCAAAACCTCCCAGCATTGGTCTCAGGCTCCCACAGTCAAGGCCTTGGTGGCTAATCCTAGGTCAGTCCGGCTCTCCCCCACCTCCACTGGCTCTCCGCTCCCGGTTCACCCACAATCCCCAAAGACAGATATTTTGGTAGGGGTTCTTCTCCTAGCTTCTCTTTCTGGGTTTTTCCAATTGGGTTTCTGTTAAGAGGTTTGTTTCATATTATTTCTGAGGGGAAACCATGAGACCTTGGTGCAGTGCCTGGCTTCTCTCTACCATCTCAGCCAGAAGCATCCATTCTCTTAAGTAAGTTCTTGGTACTTTTTCTGTTTTGACACCAGTTTTCATCCAGAGGCTTTCTCTACATATATCACAGTTTTGTGCCTTCCCCCATGGTCCTTGATTTTATTTGTTATTTTGTTCTCCATCTCCTAATCCAGATAGTAGTAGAGTTTTGTGCCATCATCCTCATGGTTCTTTGCATTTTGAGGAATATTTATTTGGGGGAAGTGTTAACTGACTTCATCTTTCTCCTTATTTTTTTCAGTGGAGTCTTTTCTGAACTCTCCATAGGGACTCTGGATGACAAAGGCTTCGTTCTTTCTCCTAGCCCATTCATCTGTTATATCTGGAACAATTCTTGTGCCCTCCAGCTCTCCACATTTATGTACATTTATACACACACACACACACACACACACACACACACACAAACACACACACATTGAATTTTAGATTGTTTTCTTTTCGAGTGGTGTCCCACTGAGTCAAACTCTCAGAAGTACTAATTAAAGAAGGCAGCAGTGTCCATTGTAGCAGTCACCCTTTCTCCTGGATCATGTCATGCCCTAGCTAAAGGCAGGACCTGTGTTAGACTCACTATTTACCTTTCCCAAGGCCAGGTAAACAGACTCCTGGATCTAGGTCCCTGTCCACCCTAGGTGTTAGCTTTCCTGGGGCATTTTTCTGAAATGGTTTGCTGTTCTTTTCAGCTCAGACATTTCTCAGAAAGTAGTCTTCTGTATTTGCTCCCTCCAAACAAAATTTGGTATGAAACCCACATGACTTTTCCCCCCTTCCGCTTTGTATAATGCTCTTTTGTCATCTAGTCATAAGAACTCCCCCTAGGGTAAGAATTATTCCCACTTCTCCAACATCCCTTCCATCAACTGTGCTTTCTCTGCATTTTCTCAGTCCCCCACCCAGGTGGAAGGGGGATGAAAGAACCTAACTTAAGGGATGGCGACCTGGAACCCAAGTCAAGTAATCTCCACTCTTTCTAACTGACCTGATCCACTTTGCAGCAACTCTGCTATACTTAATCTATATGTGTTAATTCGATTATTTTCCCTTCTGCCCCCTATCAACTCCTTAAACTTCTTTGACTCTTCTCTTCTTTAGGTTCTTTAACCTCTGGTTGTTAGAATTTTAGATTTAGAGCAGGAAGAAGCCATGGAGATCATCTAATCTAACCTTTTTATTTTAAAAGTTTGACATTTGAGGCTAAAGAAGGTTAAGCACATGACCAAGGTCTCAGAGGTTGATGGTAGTTCATTTTCAAACCCAGATCCTCTGACTCCAAACCTAGCTTTGATTTACCCATTGTGCCAGATCTCTTTTGGTTCACTCTTTAGCTCTTTGTGGGCCAATATGACATTTTAAAAATAAAGTCTTGTCTAAGAGGGTTAGGTCCATACTTCAAAATCTTTGCTTATTAACTCCCTTTACTTCATCTTCCTCCCCAAGTTTTTGTTTGTTTTTGAGCTTGAATCTCCCTTTTTGCCCCTCAGTGGCCTGGACCATCTATTTCATTTCTGACCTGAGCCTGTTTGCCCTTCCTTAGATAATCTGGTGGTTTACCACTGCTGGGGGCTCATTGTATTGGGGGAAGACTTCATGGGGACACTTGATTACCTTCTTCCTACTGCATTTCAGAAATCCCAAGTTCAGGCAATCCCCACAGCCTCCCCAGCAACAAGAATTATAGGGGTGGGAGTCATCATAATTCAAATTTACCTGCCTTTTTATGTCTCTCTCAGTCGAAGAGTCTGTTTACTTCTGGTTTCTTTTGTAAGGTTAACTTAAAATGACTTTTTGCACTGATGTTTAAATTTAATTGTGTCATTCATATTATTATTATAGAGGTCCTTATTTTCTTTGCTTTTTATGACATAATTATAATCTAATGCCTTCTTTTATTTCTTATGAATGAGTTGCTCAGAATCAGTCAAATCAGTTTTTCCATGATAGATAAGGAATGCATTTTTAATGCCACATTCCTTGAGATTTCTTTCTATGAGTAATCTGCACATTATTTCAGCCAACTTATTGTTCTGTTTTTAATACTTCTAGACAAGTTTCTGGTATTCTTTCAAGTTTGGTAATTTGACTTTTCACTTCATTGTGTATATGTGATTTTTTCCTTTCTGAGAAACCTATATTTTTCAAAATAACCTCTAAATTTTGACTTCAAGATCAGTCATTTTGGGTCATATATAATGTATATGTTTTATGTTCCTGTTTCTTTTCCTTAAAATTTTTATTTGTGAGTTCCAAATATGCCTTTTTTAAAATATGTACATTTTGAAGAGTTTCTCCATTTTGTTTTTTTGAACTGTTGAATGTGGGGTAGCTAGGTGGTGCAGTGGATAGAGCACCGGAACTGGAGTCAGGAGGACCTGGGTTCAAATCCAGCCTCAGACACTTAATATTTGCCTAACTATGTAACCTTGGGCAAGTCACTCTTAACTCTATTGTCTTAAATAAGTTTGAAAAAGTTAAAAATAAAAAAAAACCCTGCTGAATGCCATTGTCTCCTAGTGTAATTTCACTCTTAATTTTCTTTTAGTTTTCCTGTTCCTTTGAACCACTTGGAGTTTCTTTATATTATTTCCTTATTGCTCCAGAGATCTTGTAAAATATTTAGTCTGTTTTTTTTTTTTGCAAGGCTGTGGGGTTAAGTGGCTTGTCCAAGTCCATACAGCTAGGTAATTATGAAGTGTCTGAGGCCAGATTTGAACTCAGGTACTCCTGACTCTAAGGCCGGTGCTCTATCCACTGTGCTACCTAACCACCCCTAGTCTGTTTTTAACCACAAGTGTTCAAAGTATTTCTTTTATGTCATGAGATTTATTCATTGCCTGCATCTTTTTTTTAACTATGCTTGCTTTTTCTTATCCTACAACTTTCAAAACCTTCTAGGACCCTACCCTTTTGATCATTTAGTATCAAGTGAGGTTTCCAGAATGACTTCTCCCCCAGCTACTATCGTTGTATTTCTGTTTTTTTTTTTTCCTGAGAAAGCCAGTAGAGTTGAGACTTCCAAGTCTTCTTGTGTTGAGGAGTGAGGGTATCTTGCTGTCTCTTGTCTTCTGGAAACTCCATGAGGAGCTGGCAGCAATTGGTCTTGGTTTTATAATTTCTTCTCCCCTCATAGTGGAACTGTGGCTCTGTATTGCCCAGTGGCCTCTCCTTAGGCGCAGATATTCACTGTAGGATTGAGAGAGCTTAGGGTTCTACCCAGCCCCTGGTCAGGGATATTTAGGGAGCCTTTTCAAAGGGTGGATGAGTGGGATAGAAGCTACCACAGCCAAAGCTCTTAATGAAAGCCTGTCTGGTCCACCAGGTGCATGATGTATCCTGAATGAAAAATAACTGTCCAGACAATTGAAATAATGTTATACAACTTCTTGTTAAGGATTACTTCTGGCTTGGAGATTCTTCATTTAACCAAGAGTTAGGAATCTAAGCCCTCTCTGCCACTGTGTTTTATGTTAGAATGTCAATGCTAACACCTACTCTTTTACAGGCTCTGGGAATAGACAGCCCCAGGTGGGTTACCTTAGTTCTTAAAAGAATGGTAGAAACCAGCCTTTATTAAACAACTGCCTTGGAACAGCCACTGTGCCAGTCACATAGAAATATTCTGTCCTTGGGTCCTCATAACATCTCTGGGATGTGTAGCTACTTTTATCACCTTCATTTTATAGACAATGAACCTGAGGCAGGTAGTGGGGAAGTGACTTGTCCATAGTCACACAGATGATGAGTGTCTGAGTCTGGATTTGAACCCGGGTCCTCTTGACTTGAGCCCTGGTTCTCTGTGTCCTATGGTGCTACCAACTGCCTCTTATAAAATATTCATTGCATAACCAATGTGGAACTGTGTTTAACAGGTTATAAATGTAGAGCCTCTATTAGTTTGCTTTCTGTTAGAGGGAGGGAAGGCTGGGAGGGAAGAAAATATAAAACTCAAAACTTTCAAAAAATGGTAAAAACTATCATTGAACGTAGTAAAACAAATAAAATTTTTTAAAAAAATATAAAATCCCTAGTTGTGTTTGAAGCTCAACATTCATGAATGAATGAATGAATGAATGAATGAATATTCCCAATAGTTGTTTCTTTGGGCAAACTTTTGGATTTTTCTGGTCTATTTGTTTCTTAAAGTTGTTCTTTTATCATTCAGTTAATATGTGCTTCATAATTGCTAAAGGTTTGCCCATAATTCTCTGATTAAAAATAGGAAAGGGCGGCTAGGTGGCGCAGTAGATAGAGCACTGGCCCTGGAGTCAGGAGTACCTGAGTTCAAATCTGGCCTCAGACACTTAATAATTACCTAGCTGTGTGGCCTTGGGCAAGCTACTTAACCCCATTGCCTTGCAAAAAAACCCCTAAAAAATAGGAAAAATACTAATGAAATCAGGTATAAAATAGCGCATTACAAGAGGCGTAAGATTGTATAAATAATTTTTATTGTCTTTTTGGTTGATTATAATTTCCTGCTACACTATGCAAGCACAAGTTGGGAATGGTATGATGAGTAAAACCTATTAGAAAAACTCTGACATCAGTTAGAATTTTGTCATTTTTTTTAAACTCATTCTTGGTATAGTCACTGTGCAGATATCTGGAAAACAACCCTGTGTTTGCTTCTTGGTGTTAAAATTAGCTTGGTATTTGAATATCTTCTACTGATCAGATGATAGAGGTGTGAATGTGGAAAAGGACATGACTTGAGTCCCATGCCAACTGCTTTCCTGTTACACCATTAGATCCGTTGTCTTTGCTTCTCAGAGCCTTATTTTAATCAAATTTTAGATAAAGGAGTTAGACTGGATTCTCTCTCTGTAAGTTCCTTTTGAAATCTAATAGTGATGCTATGAATGCATTTGTAGAAAATTAAATTTCTTTGTTTCCACTGGATTCCAAGTGAACATTCAGGTTTTCTGATTCTTTGGTCGTCACTGGACTGGGAGTCGGTCTAAAACTGTCTTCTTTTGTGTCTTGCTCAGTAAGTGTATACGGCAAATTGGCCAGACTGTTGTTAGGATAGTTATTTCTCTTGATCACTTCTTTTTTCTCATTTTTTTCAGTCTGCTTTTCCCCAAGTAAAATAGATGATTCAGTTTGAGAAAATTTGATACACTACTGAACAAAAGCAAATAAATCTGATTGATAGGATAGCCTAGTAATGGTGGTGGTGGTGATGATGATGATGATGAAGATGGTGGTGGTGATGAGAATTAAGAAGCTTATTGAGGTGGTGGTAGTGATGATGAAAACAAGAATATGATGATGATGGTAGTGTTGATGATGAAGAAGATGGTTGTGGTGGTGTTGGTGATGAGAAAAATGATAATGATGATGATAGTGGTGATGCTGTAATGATAGTGATGGCAATGATGAATATGGTGATGGCTATGATAATGAAGATGATTGTGGTGATAATAAATACAGTGATGGTGGTGATGGTGAAAACAAAGATGATGATGATGATGTAACGGTGATGATGAAACTCCTTTAGAAGCAAGAAAGATCAAAGATCCATTTTAGATACTAATTTAGCAGGAGGGCAAACTTTTAAAAGTTATGGAACATGGTAGTTTTGACATTTGATGTGTACTTTTTATTTAAATTGTCATCCTCAGCATCTCAATGATATTCGTGTTCATGAATTTCTTTTATTTGCTGACAGTTCAGTAATATGTACCAATCTTTCCAAGCAGTTCTAATTGCAATGGTATCATGATGAAAATGACACCATAATTAGATAGTGGTATAAAATTTAATAGTTTTCACTATAAATAGCCATTTTTAGGATTTTTGATAATTCTAATCTTATGAAAAATACTCTGGAATAAAACTGCAATAAAGATCCTGCTTTTCTTTTGTTTTTTTTGAGCTTTAGTCTTTAGCTAATTCTAAATTTCAAAGCCCCCAAATGTCCTTTCTAGCTTTTCTAATCTAACTTAAAGAATATTGGCCTCTCTGCCAAGAAAGGAAGATGCCTGCAGACACCAGGGATTCTGTAGGAGTCGTGGTAATGTCCAAACAACTCAAAAAAGGAAATGCTTAAAATCATCCCCACTGCTGCCAAGGTGATGGATATCCTGGGTCCAGGGCATCCAGAGGACCTACATAGTCCTGTGACATCTTCCTCCTAGGTTGGAAAGACTGGTGGGGTTGACCTCTTGTAGAAAGCCTTTGCCTCTCCCTGACACTATCTCCCAGTCTTGATTTGGGTATGAACAGGAGACAAGGGACTTGGGTGAGTGCCCCTTTCCTTTGGAGCCATTAACCTTGCTTGGGGGTTCTGTGATTGCCTAAACCTTTCCTCTCCTCCCTGAACATCAGTCAATCTTCTGGCATCTAGATTGTGTCACTGAGGGACCATTTGTCTATTTGAAAGCCACAGTCATGATCCTTCACCAGTTAACATTTTCTCTGTGCTGTCACCCATTCAAACCCTGGAATGTGGTTGTCATTATTCAAATATCTTTCTCTTTGAAATGGATCCCTGCCAAACACCTGGCATCCCCACATATCTGTGCCCACAAGGACCTGGGCCTTGGCCCAACCGGCAGAAGAACATGGGAATGGGAGATGACTCCATATAGAAACCTGTCTCTCCTAGTAGTGAATTTCCTACTGGGAAGCACATGCAGAGAAGAGCAGACATTGTCATGGAAACCTATTACTGGATTTTTCCTCTATCAAGCTAATGGCCTGGACGGTGTTTCTTTGTAACTGTGCTACTTTTATAAAAATGGGTCTTTTCTGCTTGCTGCCAGTTGCAGCTAATTTAGATAATGCCACCGTACTGCTGTTAGGAGCTGCTCAACTAGAAATGTAGCATGCTGAATCTGAGCTCAACGTCAGGAAACCTCGCTCGATGCTTGGCTGGCATCCTCTGACGGTGGCATGATGGCCTTGTCTCATCTCTGTGATAGAGGTGCCACATGGGTGGCCCTCCATTTCTGGAAGGCACAGGTGGTCCAACCAGTCTGGCTGAGCCTTTCTTCTACCCTCTGGGGCTCCTCCTTCAATGTTCAAGAGCCCCTTACTTCACTTCCAGAGAGTCAGCCCTCATACATATTGTGTCCTACCTGATTCTTGGCCTTTGTTGGCTAATCTGTGATGTTCAAGGTACCATTCTTTGCAAAGACCTCACATTCCCTCTGATCTTTAGGAGGAGAAGAAGAAGAGAAATAGATTCCCTAATCTCTCTAGCTCCATAACAGCACCTTCCTATATTAGGTTCACATTCCTTTTGTTCACATACCATATTTTATACCCATGTCACCCACAGGGGAGATTTTAAACCCAAAACAGTGACTTCTCAGGCAGCCCTAGTAGATTTTGTCTAATTAAATTTGACCCACTATCCTAAACAATTTCTGTCTAAACTTTTGAAATGATGTCCTAAGAAAGATGGTGGAATCTCCTTCTTGACAATCTTAACAATATCTGGAATCATTTAGAGACAGCGATGGAGGTAGGGCATTGACTCAAGAACCCTGGAGATCTAGGTCTAGAGATAGCTGACTTCCAGAAGGAATGGTGCAATTAGCAGGGTTTAAGGCAATCCTTTTCTGACTCTCCGCTTTCTCATTCGTCAAGTAAGGGAGGACTTAGCATGGTGTCTGCGGACACATGTCAACAGGGGAGGGTTGTCCATGGACATGAACAGGGAAAAGAATTTTCAGTATAATTAGTTTAATTTGTAAAGTTCTATGTATTTTATTTTATTTATTCTATGTTATCTAAAAAAGTTTATTCTTGGGGCAGCTAGGTGATTCAGGAGGACTGGAGTTCAAATGTGACCTCAGACACTTTAATTACCTAGCTCTGTGATCTTGGGCAAGTTACTTGAATCCACTTACCTTGCGAAAAACAAAACAAAACAAAAGATTATTCTTGAGAAGGTGTTCATCCATGACAGAAAAGTGGTTAATAATTCCTGGACTAGATAAACTTAATAGTTCTTGTTCTAAATTATATGATTCTGTAAAAGGGAGAGCATGTGTTTTATTAAAGAAAAAGTAGTTTATCAGCCCTAAAATCACAGATTGTTTTGTTTACCCAGATAAATATCTTTTAAGGGAACTGATAAGACATTCATGACAATAGCATATAACACAGAAAAATATATATTAAGTGGTCACTGGCTTTTCGGAAAATCTCCAATCTTACTGCAATATAAAATGTCACCACAGGAGACAACTGGAGCAAGCTTGGTGGTACAGTACATTCAATATTGAATGGGAAGCCAGGAAATTCTGAGTTTGAATCTTGCTTTAGTCACTTACTGGCTATGTGATGCTAGGCAAGCCACTCAGCCTCAGTTTCCCCATCTGTAAAGTGGGATAATTATAGCAGTTACCCCACTGTTATTGTGAACCTTAAATGGGATAATATATGTAAAGCATTTTTTTTCAAAACATTAAAGCATGATATAAATGCTGTAATACAAGTCATCTTGTAGTAAATAGAGATCCAGACTTAAATCCAGGAAAACCTATCTTTGAGTCCTGGATCTGACACAGACTAGATGTGGGATCCTAGGCACAGCTCTGCACTTTGAGCAATTCTCCAAGTATTTGGATTGCGGAGAGTGTGCTAACCTCTATTGGTAGGGGGCTTTCCTTACCTTTATGGGCATGAGGTTATATATCTTTTCCCTGTTTATCATTTATATATGTATTTTAAAATGTACTTTTCAGTGACTTTATTTTAAACTAAACTTATCACAATTATGGACATTTGAAATAAAACCTAGTGGTCGGCCACTTTTCTCAAGTAAACTGGAGCATGAAGCATGACAGGTGAAGGTGGCCATTCATCATAAGAGACGAGGAAGTGAGACAATTGGTTAAAATGTTTCTCTTTACTTATACCTCCCTCCCTCTCTCTGTCTCTTTGTCTCTCTCTCTCTCTCTCTCTCTCTCTCTCTCTCTCTCTCTCTCTCTCTCTCTCCCCCTCCCTCCCTCCCTCCTTGCTGTTTTTTGGCCTTTTGCCCCTCCACTCTTTCTGCCTCTTCTGGAATCCTGGAAGTGTCTTAGCTATCAGACTCTTGCATGACTATTTTCATATCACCTCAGTGATGATTCTCAGAGTCACTGCAAAGCAAGACTTGTAAACATGAGTCCGATGAGACAAGTGGGGAAAGAATTAAGTGACCCTTTGTTCTAAACAAGGAATGCCTTGTCTCCTTAGCTTGTCTACTGGGCTTCCTCTAGAAGACTTCAACCTTGTTCAGAGCCATTCTTTATGTTCTTATTTGTTTGTGCAGTTTTAAGAAACAGCCATGTGCAGTTTCTAGTGCTTACATCTTAGAGAAAAAGAAAAGATTTAGAGCCAGATGATGGTGGATCTTCAATGCCATTGACTAGGGCATTGGTTCTTTTTTTTGATAATTGAAATTTTATTGATTGCACTGAGAGAACTCTTGAAAGATATTATGTAGAGAAATGGAACTATCATAGAAGCATATTGGGTCATTATTGGAGCAACATTATTGAGAATAGGTTGCAATCAGGATGAGCTGGTGCTATAAAATTAGTGTAGATGAGACCAGGAGGAGGAGACCCCCAAACTATGTTGGGGATGATAAAAAGGAAAAACCTCCATCATTAGAGATATTATAAAAGTCTATAGTTGAAACTGCCTGGAATTGTGGGGGGGGTGGTCATGACAGGTGGGGGGAATGACTCCAGTTTGAAGAAGGAAGGCAATGAGTTCAATTTTAGATATATTCATTTTGTGATATCTAAGTAATAGCCAGGAGTCAGTTGGAAATACTGGCCTGGAACTATGGGTGAGCTCTCAATGTCGCTACAGGAGCTGTCTACAAAGAGGTATTTAACTGAAGCTGATGGAGGAGATGGCTGGGATTCATGATGAATATAGAGTTAGCCTTCTTATGTAAAAAGCTTGAAGGGGCCTTCCCCTCCCTAGAGATTTCCAAACAAAAGTTGGATGACCATTTGTTAACTATGTCATTGAAGGGGTTTTGATTAAGGCATGGATAACTTCAGTCATTCTGGGATTTTTAGATGTGATCACCAAGAGAGAAAAAAGAAGTTCTTAGACAAACCTTGGGGGCATGCCCATGTATGAGTAAATCAAGGACATGATCCAAAAGGAAATTGTAGTCGTCCTTCTTAGGAACCCAGCTGATCTTTGCCTCTCCTTTCTGCCATAGCACACTATCACTTTTGAGAGAACTTTAAAAGTGGTAGGAAGTCAGATTACAAAATTTACAAGAAACAAGAGGGTGGTACCAAAAGGGGGGCAGTGAGCCACCACTCCTAGGAGTTCACTAATTTAGGGGAAAAATAGAACAGTAGTTGGAGAGCAATTAGGCAGCCTCTATTGGGAAGATTTTGACATGACTGCAGGCTGGATGTAGAATGTGGGCAGGGGCCGGAATAGTAGGGAAAGAGATTTTATCAATACTGACTTGAGAGAAGTGAATGGTTGAGCAAAGTTAAGGATAAGGCAGAAGGAAATAGGATCAAGGGTATCTTTAGATGGAAGGGTTAGTTTTTAGCAAGGAATGAGATTTATCTCTTCTAAAACTGGAGGAAAGGAAATGGGTAAGTAAATTAAGGAAATTAAAAGATTGAAGGGGGTGGGCATTGAAAGAATTCACATTGGATGACCTTCATTTTCTCATTAAAGCAGTTTAGAGGAAGTTGGGGTTTGGAGAAGGGAGTAACAGCATTTGTGCTAAGTGTGAAAGAGGTCAAAGGGAAGGTAGCAGAGAGTAAGGGTTTATATGCTTCAGCATTGTGCTAAGTACTTGTTTTTTTCTTTACACATTTTATCTCATTTGAGCCTCACAGTAGCCTTGGGAAGAAGGTACTATTATTATCACCATTTTAGAGATAGGTTTAGTGGCCTGCCCAGGGTCACAGCTAGTAAGTATCTGAAGTTGGATTTGAACTGAGTCTTTCTGACTGAAGGCTCACTAGTTGCAAACAAATTATTTCCTTGCCACAGTGAATGCCTAGTCTTGATTAAATATATGGTAGATCCAGTTCGCTCCATTGCAGACTTCCAGGGATAGATGGTGAAGAAAACAGCCGCTGAGGGATGTGGGCAAGGAAGAGATGTTAAGGAGAAGTTTGGAGAGCTAAGGGAGCCTAGAGGGGGGAAGGATGGAACCGGCTTTGAGTTGGTGCAAGCTGAGAATGCTTTTAGAAATGATTTTTGTCCCACATTCTCCCTTGGGAGAGTGCTCATTAAAGAAACCCATCAGCTTGTATTTTGCTTTTCAGGAGAACTTTGAGAAGGCCAGCTTGAGCAGCAGCAGCAGCGGTGGAGCCAGCTTGAAAAGTGAGTTTTCTGAAAGTGCTGACCTCCCCCTGGAGAGCTTTCAGGCACCCTGTGGGAAAGATGAAGACCGAACCTGTGATGAAATCTTGTCAGATGACCACTTCAACTTGGAGAACATTGAGAAAGGTGAGGGCATCCTCAGCAATGCAGCTGTCAGTTCTCTGGCTTTCTCTTCCACAATTTACTCTTATCTCCTCTCGTTGTACAGACATATATTCAGAATTAGATGACGAACTCGACATCTCAGACAACTCCAGCAACTCAAGCTCAAGCCCCTTGAAAGAGTCAACCTTTGGTAAGCCTCTCAGCCATTCCATCATTTCCAACGGCAAATTCTGACCTGATGAATTCCCTTCCCTTTGCCCCTTTCCCTGGGGCAAAGGGAAGGGAACAAACACATATTGAGCTATTATATGCTGGGCAAGGTCGTGTTTGACAAAGAAAGTTTCATTTGATCCTCATAACCATTCTATAAGGTCGGTGCTAGTCTTATCCCGTTTGACATTTGAGGAGATAGAGACAGATAGAAATTCAGTGACTTGCTCAGGGGCCCAGAACTGGTAGGTGATTGAGGTTGGTTCTGAACCTGTGTCTTCATGACTTGGGGCCCAGCCATCTGCCCACTGTGCCACTCTGCTGCCTTGGGACAAGAAGAATGGCAAAATAGATCTCTTTTGTCCAGTGTTCCAGTCATCACATTATCATTGTGTTGCCCCAGCTTAAAGTGGGATTTTGACTATTTCCACCAGTAAATACAGGAACTGTCATGGAAACATTAAGTAATCTTACTATCCATCCTGGATCAGGAGCTAGCCTAATTTTGATCACAACAATTATTAGCTTGGGTCATTGTTTTCTAGTGAATTTTACTGTTAATATATATTGCCCTTATAGAGGACTGAGTCAATGAGTAAATCAAGGACATGATCCAAAAGGAAATTGTAATTGTCTTTCTTAGGAACCCAGCTGATCTTTGCCTCTCCTTTCTGCCATTTGCTGTTCCTAACTGCATTATTCCAGTAGCCCAAAAGGTGATCTGTATGTCCATAAACTTGCACAACTGATTCTGGAAGTTTTCATGTATCCATTGAAGCTCCATTTGGAGCCACACTTTTGTAATATGTGATGAATTATTTGCAGAGCTCATCTCCCCACTAGGCATGATGGGTTCTTCACTTCATCTAAATAGAATTTAATAGTAAAACTGCCAGGATGTATCAATCCCCTGAGCCCTATTGGGCTTGGCCAATGTGCACGCACCTACACTGCTGGGTAGAGTTTCCAAAGTCCGTTCACAGATAGGTCATTGAAGCCCTTCCTGTCCCAAGACACCAAATCAGGAAGAAGCTAGTGGAAAAATAAAGTCTTTTCAAATGTGCACAAGCTTCGATTCAAAGCATGATATACACCATTTGATACAAAACTATTGCTTACAGCATTGGTGACCAACTCAAGTAGAAATAGACATCATGTAGATTTAGAAATCACATATTAAGATTATCTAAATTCTACTGTATTTTAATTAATTTTGTTAAATATTTCCAATTTCATTTTAATCTGCTTGGGCTGCATATGATACCTCTGCTTAATAGTATTGAGTGCTTCAAATGGAAATATTTGCAAAGGAATTGGATACAACGAATTAATTTTGTCTACTGTTGCTAAGCAGGAAGCATTGTAAGACAGTCATTCTAAGCTCTGTGTGCTTAGCTCATTCTCAACCTGGATTTTAAAATGATTATCTTATGTGGAATGATGCTGCCTTTTTATGCCCATCCCCATGTCACTTCACTGTCAAATAAATTTAGTTTATTTTCTTTTGTCTGTTCTTTTTGATTTTCTTTTTTGTGCTTCTCCTTTTTCTTTAGCTTCAATTATTTTTTATTTTTTTTCCTTTGTTTACTCTCTGCTCCTTTGTTATATTTTGGTACAATGCTTAAAAGATTTAAGTAAGATTATCTTTTAGTCAGGGGAACCTGAGCTTGAATCTTATCTCTGACAGTTATTAGTTGTGCAACCATGGGCAAAAAGAAATTAACCATAATGGGGCCTTCCCATCTGTAAATCTTGCATAATAATACTCGAACTACTCTCCTCATGAACTATAGTGAGCAAAGTACTTTATATCTTTAGAACTCCCCAAAGAGGTATTCTATTGCAAAACCAATGTGTTAAAAATTTACTTTAAAATGCTAGTAAATGATTTTGTTCTTATGTCCTATTTTCCCTGCTTTTATTTTATGCTTTTAAAAATCTTTCCAGTATTTTAAATTGATCACATAACAGAAATTCTGGAAAATAGAAATCTAATTCTATTCAAATATGAAGCATCTTTTTATAGAAGAAAATGTAATTTCTATTCTGTGCATACATTTGTTTCAGGCATATTAAAACGAAGTTTCAGTGCTTCTGGAGGAGAAAGGCAATCTCATGGAAGGTCAGTAAAACTTTAGCTGTTGGAAATAGTTTAAGCTTTGCAAAGTCAGGCTATTGCTAAGTGGGCTGACTACTGGAGAAAAATATGCCCATGTTAATATAGGAGGTTAGGACTTATCATGTTGACTTATTCATATAACTATTCATATAACCACCCTCTGAAAACATTCTTTTAATTTCAGCACTTGAAATTAAAAGAATGTTTTCAGAGGGTAGTTGTAAGAGGTTTGTAGAAAACAGGTATTCTTATCTGAAAGGAGAAAATAAGTCATTCAAGTATAGGTTTGTGCTAATTTGTAATGACCAAGTATCTGAATTTATTAAGATATTATTGTAAGGAAAAGGTCTTTGAATTGCCCAGAATTCTTATTTTATAAAATGAACCAAAAACAACTCCTTTATTTCATGTAGAACAATCGAGATTAAAAAATTTCTTTTGCTACCATGATCATAAAGAATAATACCCTTCCTTGAATTTGTGATGACCTAATATCTGAATTAAGGTACTTATTGTAGGGAATCGGTCTTTGAATTGCCCAGGAGTCTTCATTTTATAAAAAGAGCTAAAAAACAGCTCCTTTATCACCTGTAGAACAATCTAGATTAAAGAAATTCTATTGCTACAATAGATCATAAAGCTACCCTATCTTGAATTATGTGAACTGTTTGTCACTAGCTAAGTCCTTGAGGAGCCAACTGTGTAAAGAGCAGTAATTGCCTTCCTGAATCAACAGAAGACAAAAAGCTCACTTTGTACCTTGGAGCATCCCTTGTAACAATGATATGGTAGCAGCTAGGATTGGAAACTGAAGCCCAGTTTTGTAACATGGTCAATTCATTATATGTATTGCTTGTCAATTCACATTTATTTTCAGCATCAAAGTCAGAACTTATAGTGCACTTAATTGCAAGTTCCTCATAAGCTTTTGAAGGCCCAAAGGCAGGAAAAAAACAGCTCGTCCCCCATAAAACAGCCTTAAATGAAATGGAGGAATGAATCAAATGCCTACCCTTCAGCATTTTGAGTAGGACAAACTCATCTTTGTATCAGAAAGGAAAGTAGTTTCAGTAACTCATTGAACTATAGGTCTGATGGGACTCTGAAGCTGGATCAGTGGAGATGGGGATGGAAATAAGATTGTTCAGCTTATTGACTCTGAGAATGAAGAGTCGAGGGTGACAATGAGGTTGCAAAGATTGGTAACTGGAGGGATGGTGGTGCTTGGGACAGATGGAACAAGTCTAGAAGGGGTGAGGGTTAGGAGGAAAGATGTTTAGTCTGTTTTGACATGTTCATTTTGTCTTGCTTGTGAAGCTTTCAGGGGGAAGTGATGAATAGCTAGAATTCAGGGAAAAGACTTGGGCTAGATGTGTAGACTTGAAACTCATCAGCAAAAAAAGTGATAATTAGGTGACTAATGAAGCCACCAAGAAAAAGAAAATCGAGAGAGAAAAGGGTCTGGAACAGATCCTAGGGGAGTTATCCATAGTTAGGGAGGCATGATAAGAAGCCTGGTTCTTCAGAGGGACCTAATTAGAAGCAGTCACATGGCTAGGAGAACCAAGAGAGTTATCATAAGGTTTCAAAAAGGAAGTTACCTCCAGTTCAGTGGAATTGGCAATTAAGAGATCATTGGTAGCTTTAACTGATAGATTAAATCTAATCTTATTGTATTTGTGAAGCCTTCACCAGCTCTCCCATCCAGAAATAATCTCTCCCAACTTGGAACATTTAGAGCACATCTTTGCCACCTCTCTGATGAACCCATCAACTTAACTTGGTATTACATTTATTCCTACATGTCTTATCTCCCCCTTTCCCCTACACAGTCATAATTCTTTGTATGCAGGGACTCTGGCTTATGCATTTTTATAACAATGCCTTGAACATAAAAGGAACTCACCATATGTTACTTTTACAAATGAAGCAATGGTGAACAGGAGTCCTGCGGTGGACCAGGGAGCAAAATAGCGAGAGAGAGAGAGAGAGAGAGAGAGAGAGAGAGAGAGAGAGAGAGAGAGAGAGAGAGAGAGAGAGAGCTCAAATGAGAGCCATCCCTTAGCCTGCAATCTCTTGGCTAGTGCTGTGAGCTTGAAGCCCCTGGTTTTTCCCTTGTCCTGTTGCTTAGGCAACAAGGTTTCTCCACGCCTGCCTGCATCCTGTTGCCATGGTAACAGGTCACAGGGAGCAGGCAGCTTTGAGTGGTCCAAGGTTTTCAGTAGCTAAGATCTCATGGTGGGTTTACAGCTCTTCCTCTGTTGACTTTATCTGCATATCTGCATGCAGATGTGTTTAGCATTTGGATTTAAAGATGACTTCAATTCAGTTTTTGCAGGTATAACTGCAGGACCCTTTTGTGATCTCTGCCTTTCATTAACAGCTGCTGCTGCTTTTCTCAGAGCTTTCCCCCATCATCTGTTCTGCCTATTTTTCTCATAATCTGTATTCTAATTTTAGTCATACTGAGCCAATTTGTCTTTGCTTGCTTAGAACCACCTTAACTTATCTGTACAGTCAACAGGAAAATTCATCACCAGGCCATAGTCAGAATCACCTAGTTTATGCTTTCTCTATGAACAAGCTGAAATTGGAGGCTTTATTATTTCTTTGTTTCTGGTGCCATTGTGTTATGATCTTCAAACCCAATTTGTTAATTTTCACTTGTAATGCCATGCATAGCACTTGGGAATATGGTGGAGAGGAAAGAGTCCTGGAGACATAGGAGCTGATTTCAAATCTCACGTGACTAAGGCAAATCACAGTGTCCCTCTTTAAGATGAAGGCAGCCAGGTGATAGTGGGTAGAGCACCAGCCCTGAGTTCAAATGTGACCTTAGACACATAATAATTACCTATCAGTGTGATCTTGGGCAAGTCACATAAACCCATTGCCATCCTCCACAAACAAAACAAAATAAAAGATGAGGGGGTTGTTAGCTAAAAATAACTGATATTTACATAATGTTTTTAAGGTTTAAAACCAACCTTCCTTCCTTCCGCCCTATCCTCCCTCCCTCCTTCCCTCTCTCCCTCCTTTTCTCTCTCTCTCTCTCCTTCCCTTCTCTCTCTCTCCTTCCCTTCTCTCTCTCTCTCTCTCTCTCTCTCTCTCTCTCTCTCTCTCTCTCTCTCTCTCTCTCTCCTCTCCTCTCCTCTCCTCTCCTCTCCTCTCCTCTCCTCTCCTCTCCTCTCCTCTCCTCTCCTCTCCTCTCCTCTCCTCTCCTCTCCTCTCCTCTCCTCTCCTCTCCTCTCCTCTCCTCTCCTCTCCTCCCCTCCCCTCCCCTTTCCTTTCCTCTCCTCTCCTTCCCTTCCCTCCCCTCCCCTCCCATCCCCTCCCCTGTTCTTTCCCTTTCCCTCCCCTCCCCTCCCATCTCCTCTCCTGTTCTTTCCCTTTCCCTTTTCCTTTCCTTTCTTTACTTCCTTCATCCATCCCTCCCTCCCTCCCTCCTTCCCTCCTCTCCTCTCCTCCCTTCCTCTCTTCCTCCCTTTCATTTTTTCATCAGCAATTCCTACCTTTGGTCCTCTAAAAGACAGATTGACTACTGTGTATTGATGAATACAGATCAATCTACATCCAGTCTGCATTGGAATTTCCTAGCTGAGAGTTCATGAAATTCATGAAATCACAAATCTTATCAAAATCTCATTAAGTTGTCTAATCTGCTCTGTTCTCAGACCAGGAAATGAGCTCAGATTCAGCCAAAGGTCATTTCAGCTCTTCCTAAGCAAATTGTTTTTGAATGCATCATTCCAATTCATGGTCCTTTGCTTTCATATTCCTCCACCTGCTTGTCCTAGCAATCAGGATCTGTGCACTACAAACTTAATATATTGACTGAATTAAAAATGCTGCAGTTTTTTTCAAGACTGACGTTCTCTGTGTTGCCATACTGTGCAGCTGAGTCCATCTCACGGTCAACCATACATTTTTAATGTTGAGTGAAGCTACTTTGAATCACATTTTTAAAATTTTATTTATCCTTCATTTTTTAATTCCAGGTGACTGAATTATCTTCCAATTAATATAATAAGTACATATCCCTGCTCATGTGCTTTTCATTGTAATTTCTATTTGCAAATGATTAGAACCCAGTTAAAAGTTGATTAAAACTAAGAAACCATAATAATGTCCATTGTCCATTCTTCAAGCACTACCTCTCCATGAGATTATTCATATAAGTTTAGAAGTTAGTTAATTCCCAGGAAATTCTCAGGAATTAAGGAATTTTCAAGAATTAAGTTAATTCTCAGGAAAAAGGAATTTTCAAAAAAATTAAGTAGGGGCGGCTAGGTGGCGCAGTGGATAAAGCACCGGCCCTGGAGTCAGGAGTACCTGAGTTCAAATTTGGTCTCAGACACTTAATAATTACCTAGCTGTGTGGCCTTGGGCAAACTACTTAATCCCATTTGCCTTGTAAAAACCTAAAAAAAATTAAGTAATTATGAGAAAAAAGAAATCCCTAATCATCATTAAAGAAGGATTTAAAATTGTTTTCTTTGTATAAATGAGTATTTGTAGTATTGAAGTGAAATGTCAAGGCCAACATGATCAAATTACTTGAAAAAATATTGAACTAAAGGGTCGTACCAAAAGCCAATTAGAAAGAGCAAGGAATCATTTATCTGTCAGATCTATGGAGAGATGGAAAATTTATGACCAAAGAAGAGATAGAGAACACTATGAAACACAAACTGACTAATTTAGAAGTCACATTAAATTGAAAAGGTTTTACTCAAACAAAATCAGTACAGCCAAGATTAGAAGGAAAACAGAAAGCTGAGGAACAATTTTTACAGCCAGTGTTTCTAATTTCTAAAATATACAGAGAACTGAATCAATTTATATAAGAATACAAGTCATTTATCAATTATTAAATGATCAAAGAATATGAAGTCAGTTTTCAGATAAATTAAAGCTGTCTTTAGTCATATGAAAAAAATACTCTAAGTTTTAATTAGGGAAATGCAATTTAAAACAATTCTGAGGTGCACCTCATTTGTCAGATTAACTAATATGGCAGAAAAGGGAAATGATCAGTATTGGAGGGGATGTGAGAAAACTGGGTCGCTACACTATTGGTGGAGTTGTGAACTGATCTACTCATTCTGGAGAGCAATTTGGAACTGCCCAAAGGGCAATAATCCTATTGCAGACTTTTGTCCCAACAATGCCATTATTAGGTCTGTATTCCAAAGAGATAAAAAAAGTGGAAAACACCCACATGTATAAGAATATCAAAGGAGATCTTTTTTTTGTGGTGGCAAAGAATGGGAAATTGAAGAGATAGATGCCTATCAACTCGGGCTGAGCAAGGTGTATAGAAATGTAGTAAAATATTATTGTTTATCAGAAGTGGGCAGATTTCAGAAAAACACAGAAAGACTAATGTGAACTGATGCTGAGTGAAGTGAGCTGAACCAGGAGAAGATTGACCACTTTATATGATGAACAACTGTGATGAGATCTCCTTTTGGCAGTTAGTGATCAGAGACAATTCTAAAAGACTTGTGATGAAAATGCCATCAACATTCAGAGAAAGCTGTGGAATCTGAATGTAGAGTAAAGCAAACTATTTTCACCTTTTAAAATTTGCTTTTTGCTTTTTCCTTCTTGTAGTTTTTCCCTTTTTTGTTCTTATTCTTCTTTCACAGAGTGACTAATAATGGGAATATGTGTAACATGATTGGATATATATAACATTACTTGCTATCCTAGAGTGGAGAGGAAGGGGTATGAATGTTGCAAATTATCTTTACATATAATTGGGAAAATTAAAGTCAAAAGAAAAGTATTTAAAAGCTATCATCTTCATACCATTGCTCAATGTGATAGTTAAATCAACAGACTAGAAATCTGAACCCAGATCCTCTGACTCAAAAGTCCATGCTTCAAAATAGTCTCAAGTAAAAAATGTCACAGGGGTCCTTTAAAGTCCTAAACTTGGTATGCTCTAAACCTCCCAAAGGTAGAAATTAAATCTACTGGAAACTAATAAAATGGGAAAAACAATCTGGAATGGCAAAGGATCAGGGCAGGATGGGGAGGAGAATTGGGGGTAGGAATGACAACATGGAGCAAGGTTATTAGGACTGGGATTTTGGAATTAATCAACTCTTGAGACCTGAGAAATCATTTATCTTCTAGTTGCTTGTTTTTGGACACAGTAAAAAGAGTGTGTATATTTTAAATTTTTAATGTTTTCTTAAAACTAAGAGTTATTCTTAAGTGTTTATAATGTTGTAATATTTTTTAATGCAATTTCTATTTTTAACCTTTTTTTTTTTTTACATCTCCTACATTTCCCTGTATCTCCTGGCTTTTTTTCCCTCCCAGATAGTAATCATTTCTAATGAAGAATTAAAAAGAGGGGAAAAAACCACTTGAACAAAACTAACCAACATATCAAAAAAGTCTGATGCAGTGTTATATCTATATCCACAGTTCCCCTTTTTTGCAAAAGAAGCAGAGATGCTCTCCCCTAGCTAGCTCTTCTCTTGTTAGATTTTTGTAGTATTTAATTTTGTTTATATTCTTTCTATTTCCATTCTTGTGGGCATGGGTATGTTGTTTTCCTGCTTCCATTTTTCTGAACTTTGTATTGGTTCAGGTGATTCTTTCCACACCTCTCTGTGTTTATCATAGTCCTCGTTTCATACTGGAGAACCACATTCCATTCCATTCGTGTGCCATGGCTGCTTTAGCCCTTCCCTCATTGATGGGCATCTGGGGGCCTTGCTTTTTATAAATGACCTCATTGTATTACATGCCTAAAGGAGCAATGTTTTGGGCAGGTGCTTGGGATATTTGATTCTCCTTCATATGCTCCATTCCAGAATAAAAGAATGAATATACTTCCCAAGTGGCCAATATTGTGTTCATTGCTTTGGGTACAAACACAAAAGCCAGAGAGCTTGGTCCTTCAGAACCTACATTCACATAGAAGGATTATTGACCATGGAGGGTGTTTTGGTCTGGGAACCCCCGGCACAGAGAGCAGACCCAGGGCAGTTGAAAGACATGTCCTTTCTAGGAATAATGGTGTTTACCAAGAGACTCCTATTCTCAGAGCAAGAGGTGGAAGAGTATATGAAGAGGGTGGCGAGTGAGCAGCCACTGTGAAGAAGTTTGGATCAAGGCTGGGCAGGATGCACCTAAGCCTGGGGTAGGAGCACTTGGATCAGCTGTTGGACCAAACCTGAATGGTCATCCACTCTCTAGGGGCTTCTCTTAGCATAGTGTGACTGGTCAATGAGTTCTTTCCTCTTCTTTGGTAGAACTCAGTTCTGTCCATCATTAGAATATCATATTTGTAAACATTTATTCTTTTTCTCAGGGAATACACTGGAGGAATAGGATCAAGACCAAGACCAGGTAATTTTATCCTTACCTAATTATGTAATATCTATATGTCTGCACACACATATAAACATTTTTAAAAGCCTCTTCCAAGTACATTGCAGTTTGATGTCTCTCCTCCTTTTATTCCTTCAGCTTTGCTGCCTCTTGACCTGCTTCTGAAAGTGCCCTCACTCATGTTCAGGGCCCACGTTAAGAAAATAGAGGCCTCGTTAGTGACAGGGTGGCAGTCCCATAGCCTCCCAGCTGTGATTCTTCGCAATCTCAAAGATCATGGTATTTATTAGATCATGTTGGCGTTGAGCAAACAGTAGGAGAACACAGAATGGTAGCTGGGCCAGAAGGATCTGAAAGATCCCTGAGCTGCCATTGAATAGGAACAGCAGGAAGACCCCATGAGTGCAAGGAGTGAGGGGGTTCTGGGGCTTTCTGGGTTCTTATTTGATGGAAAGATTACAGGTTCTTTCTCCATCATTTGCATTTATGCTTTGGGGCATATAAAGGGGGGATGTTAACCAGCTGAACCATTGACATTTTCAAGGACACCTGCTATAGCCACGTGTTCTTAATCCACATAGACAAAGCTCATATTATATAGCCATAATGAAAGGTCTCTTTCCCCATCTGTTATTACTAGTCTGATAGGTATTATTACTGGTCCTTTTAGATTTGAATACAGTATCTATATCCTCAATAATTCAGGAATTTTCAAGTCCTCATGGATGTTTACATAGGATTGTTCATGCCAATGATTTGAGGATATGAATGTTTCCTTCTGTTTACAAGGGCCACAAAATAATGCTTAAGAAGTCCTGAAATTAAAATAAAGAAGATACATTTTTATCTTTGAGGCTTGAATCTAAGATCTAAAGTCTGAATTATTCCATTTTGTTGGTGAATGGGTATGGTACTTTATATTAACAAATACATATATGAATATATTTATATGTAACTTACATATAAATATGAATGAATTTATAGAAAGAATTTTTATATGCAGATAGATTTATATAATGCATTAAAACATAAATTTATATATTATTTAACATATAATCATTCATATAGTTACATATGTATATAATTACATTTTTTACATAAATATAGAAATCTATTTATATATATATAAATAAATTTATGTACACATTGATATATTTTCCCCAGGTTTGTCAGTTTTATTCCCACTGGTAGAGTGAGATATTGCTTTCATGAAAATGTTACAGATAAGAGCACTGACCCTATCAGGATTGGGTTGTGGGACAACTGATTTCAGTTTGGGGCTATCTTTACACTAGTTATAGTTGTAGCTCAGTAGGATCATTGGAATAGGTTTCAAGTTAGGATATTGAACGCTCTCAATACGTGGTTGGAGTGTTTTGAGGTCATCATTTAATTTACCTTTACCTGCTGAGGTGAAGTTCAGGTAATCATTAGGAAGCATTGACTATGCTCCTGCTGTGGCCAAGCCTGGGCCATTATCTGTGGGCTTAGCTGGTTGACTCCAGGGTTCCTACTCGTACTCAAAGACTCAATGAAACAGGCCCTGCCTTGATGGAACTTAGAATATATCAGAGGAACCACTTATTCCTACCAGGGTATTGTTTATAAAATATGCAGGAAATAATGCAAGCTAATTGGTGGGGTGGAAAGCTGGAGCAGCTCTTGGTGGGGTGTGGGCATGTTGGGCAGGCTTTCTACAGGATGTGACCTGAGAAGCAAAGGAAGCTGCCTGGGCACAGCCAGGGTGAGGGCCCCAGGGCTGGGGCCTCCTGGGCTGGCATGATTAATTTTGCTGGAATGCAGACTGTGAGGCTTCCATGTGACCCCAGAGAGGGACTAAGGAGCCAGCATGGTTTGTTGATCAGAGCAGTGGCTTGACCCTTGCTTAGCAAAACTGCTTGGTGGCTACATGGCTGGTGGCTATGTGGGTGGTGGATCGGGGTGGGCAGAGAGACCAGGAGACCTCTGAGGAAGCTCCCTGTGAGCTCCTGTGGGCCAGGCCCCGACTGTGCCAAGCCTCCACAATGATGGTCTCATTTGATACTCAGAGCAGCCCTGGCAGTAGGGATCACAGAACTAGTGAGTGTGTGAGGCTGGATTTGAATTCAGGGCTTCCTGATTTCCAAGTCTCCAGCTGCTCTATCTATCCATGGAGCCACCTTCCCACCCAAAGTAGGGTGGTGGCCCCCTGAAAGTGGGTGAGCTTGGAGATGGGGACCCCAAGTAGTGACCTCCGAGAAGGTCATGGAGGCTTAGCATGGACACTGGAGTAGCATCAAGTCGGGTCCCATGGATACTCAACGGGTCACCTGCTGTCTCTGATTATGGTGAAATAAGGTGTCAGCCATCCATGACACAACCCGAGGGCCCCAAGCTTCAGCCCCCATAGTCCTTAAGGCAGAGATGAGATAAGATCAAGACTCAATTTCTCCTAAAATCAGGGTTAACAAATTGTTTTTTTCTCTAATTAGATAATAGACTATCCTTTATGAACTGTTCTTCATATTCTCATTACTTAGCATAGTTCTCCCTCCCGCCATACACAGTAGGTGCTCAGTAAGTGCATGTTTGCTAACTTTAATACTTTAAAAGTTGGTGGTGAGCAGCAATGTGTATTGCTTTAAGCACTTCTTAGCATCCTGCTTGTGGTATGATGCTGTGCTATCAAGATAGATGAATGAAACATTCTGTTTCAGGCTGGATTATCAGCCCCCGGGGCTGCAGGCTTTGGCCAACTCTTTCTAGCTCGGCCTGCATCTGCCTGCTTCAAATAAGCAGGATTGCACCATCTTTGTAACTTGTCTGGACTCTCAGGTGCCCTAATGGACTCAGGAAGACTCAGGCACTTACCAGATGTATGACCCTGGACAAGTCACTTCACCTGCTTGCCTCAGTTTCTTCATCTGTAAATTGAACTGGAGAAGGAAATGGCAAACCACTCCAGTATCTCTGCCAAGAAAAGCCCTCTATAACAAGTGTACCGAGTCTTAGAAAGGTCACATATCTGTAAGAAGCCTCAACTAATCCCAACTAATATATGAAGATCAATATATATTTATACACTCACACATATATATTCTGTGTTTTCCCCATGTAAGAGGACGTGTTTCCTGGAATACCAAATTGAAACTATTCCACATGGTCTCACCTTTGGGATACGAGGTCATACTCAAAGCAATGAAGCAGGGAGGGACTTAAGGTCATTCTACATATGTGACGCTGGCAGTCCCTAGTGTAGAAGAGACTTGGCCAAGGGGAGAAGACTTGGCATTGAGCAGGTGAACTGGACTCGAGCTCGGGGGTCTCCACTCCATATCTAGGAGATCATGCAAGTTGATCCCATGGTCCGCCACAGCAAAAGTATTGGAAACACCCCTGGATTTGGGACTGGCAGAGCCCTTGGACACTTGCTAGCTTCAGAAGGGATGGCGTCTAGCTTATCAGAAGGTGACAATTTGCCCCAAATGCTGGCCCTGGACTCCCAGTGACCTGGCTTAAGTAGAATCTTGCCTCTGCCTCTGTAGGCCTCACTGTAAAATGGAGAAAGTCCAATTTGTAGCACCTACATCACAATGTTATGACCCCAAAATGAGATAGACTAGATACAGAATTTTTCAAACCTTGAAGCACAGTATAAAGGTCAGCTGTTAGGAAACCAGTATTACAGCATTAAGGGCTCCATGAAATAATTTCAGATTTGACTTAAACTTTTCCATAATGATTTTTCCATAGAGATTTATCAAAAAAATTAATGTAGAAGAGAGAATGAGTTTTATAAATGTCCTCTCAGCTTCCTGCTAAATTATTGTCATTATTTTTCTTATAATTTACCTCTAAACTTTTTAAACATTTAAAGCACATATAAATATTAGCTATTAATATGATGCAAGAATTATGGTGTTCAGGGCTCAGCATCTCAGTGCAAATGCATTTAAATTTTTCCTCAGTAGATTATTCCATAGAGACTTATCAAAGAAGCTAAGGTAGAAGAGAGGAGGCAGTTTATTGAATGCCATTTTGGTTTCCTGCCTAACTTCTTTTAAGCCAGTCCATTTACTTGGCTGATTTATTTTGCACATAGATACATCTTATTAATTTTAAAGCAGTCTTGGGAAAATTCATTAGTCTTTACTAAACTGATAATTTGATTTATATACTATAATTCTGAAACTTAAACTTTGACTTCCTATATGGTTCATTATAGGGTTTTTTTTTTGGCCAGGAGAAAAATTGAGTCCCTCCTTGGCAAATATTTGCTTGACTGCCTTTGCAGGAGTTCATTGCATGCTTATAGTGTGTGGGGTACAGTCGGGGAAAAGAGATAGGAAGGCAGTGGGCTACAATGGAGAAGATGCTGTCTTTGGATGTGGGAAAGAACTGACCTCAAATCTTATCCCTGATGCTTCATGTGACCTTCCTCCAATCATTTCCCTTCCCTGGACCTCAGTATCCTTATCCATCAAAGGGACTGCTTAGCTTCAGGGGACTCTCCTAGCTTCAGAACCAGGAATATAGGTCATCACACCAAGTGTCAAATAATCACCCTACATCAATAAAAAAGAATGATAAGAAAGTTGTCACAAGACCCTGCAGGGATTTGTTGTTCTACAGACAATAAGTATTCTGTCACAGGTAGAATGCACCAGCATTTATTTGGCCTCTGGTGTTAATATATCTTAAAAAACCAAACACCTTCCACATTGATTGACCTGCTATCAGGGCTGGGGTGAGAGGCTGGTTAGTTCCTCTGTGATTGACATCATTTTTCAGGCGAGTCACCCCGGTCTGGCAGAGGAGGGATTCTGGGGCTCTCTTTCTCAAACACAAAAAGTTACTCTGATTTTCTAGCTGTGGCATCTCTTAGAAAAACCATAATTAGCAGCTTATATAAGCACATAGTAGGTGCTTAATCAATGTTTATTGATTGACTGATTCACTGACTTCTAAATGAAGGCCAAACTCATTAGGCAATTCTTGTAGCAAGAACAAAAGGATCATGAATCACAAACATGCCACATTTGACCCACCAAGAGTTTGAATTATGATCACCTGCTTGAGTAAGAGAAAATTGTTTTAATAAAAATTTTTCAAAATCATATGTTCAGGCTAAATTTTCATGGTAGTCCTTGCAAACTGATAGGAAAGCCTAATGTTTTTGAACATCTTGATGATTTATTGAGGGTAAAATGAGTAAAATCCTGATAAAGGAAGGCTATGCTATCCTCAACATTCGACAATTGGTTTGTTTCCTTTAAAGAGTAAAGAATATAAAGGGAGAAATATATGTATATATATATATATATGTATATGTATATAATATAATATATATATATATATTTATGTTTCATTTTTAGGGGTTTGTTTAGGTTTTTTTTTTATTTTTTTTGCAAGGCAAACGGGGTTAAGTGGCTTGCCCAAGGCCACACAGCTAAGCAATTACTAAGTGTCTGAGACCGGATTTGAACCCAGGTACTCCTGACTCCAGGGCTGGTGCTTTATCCACTATACCACCTAGCTGCCCTAAATTTCATTTTTAAAGGAAAATCCATTGAAAAGTCATTTTTGGAGATATTGAGGGTAAAAAATGATATTGGAACTGGAGTCAGGAAAATGACCTCAGACGTCTGCCTCATTAGCAGTGTGATCCTGGTCAGGTCATTTAACCTTGTTTGCCTCAGTTTCCTCATCCATAAATTGAGCAGGAGAAGGAAATGACAAAACCCTCCAGTATCCAAGAAAACCCCAAACTGGGTAATAAAAGAATCAAGTGTAACTGAAATGATTGAATTTGGTAGAGATAAGAATCCTCTCCCAAGGTTCTTAAGTGAATCACTCAATCAATCCCTGAGCACTTATTAAGGAGGAGACCCTTTATTGGATGTTGAAGATGCAATAAAAAAAATGAAAAAGCTCTCCAGGATGTGAGCACGTGTTTGGATACCTCTCTTTCCCTCCTCCTAGCTCCCATCCTGATCTAGAGATATTTGCCAGTCCTTTCTGAGTCACTCTTGATAGTGTGACTCTGGGGAGGAGGTTTTAGGATTATAGGTTTAGAGTTGGATGCAGCTGTAGGGACCATCTTTCCTGTCTACCTCCATTTTGCAGATGGAAGAAATGATCAGGAATCTAGGTTGCTGTTGCATTTTCTTTTTTTTTTAAACATCCAAAATTCCCATTAAAAATAAAGTCCGCTGTCTCTTTACCTTAGCTCTCTGTGTTTATATTTAGAGCATCTGATAGATACACACTTGTGACTGACTAGTTTGTCATTTTCTAACACATAACCATGATTTCACTCCTTATACATTTTCAGAGTTTAGTAATAACTTGTAAAACCAGGTGCTTACCTATGGTAGACAGTCCAAAAATTTAAAATCAGCAGCATATTAATGTTTCACTTATTAATGTGGTTGTTGTAACTTCACAAAGTCTAAAGGGAGTGCTGCTATTGAAACATCCATGTTGACAACTGTTTGACTACTCTTGTATTAAGAATGGATCTGGATAAATGGAGATATTTTAAAAATTATGATTTGTATAACCTATTTCTTTATGGGGTCTCTTATGTAATGATGCTGCTAGATGGAAAACAATGGCCAATTAGGTGTCAGATTGCAGGAAGTCTCCCCCTTCCCACTCCCACCCCCACCTCCACCCAAGAGGCAGTTACTAAATCCCCTCTCCCAGGCCAAGAGGTGATGTTGAAAAAGAAAGGGCCGCTCAGGTCTCTTATGCTCTGGGATGCTCCTGGTAGAGATGTAAAACAGGAGGCTGCACTTCTTACTACAGGGTATTTTCCAGTAAGATTTTATGACTGAATCCATGAAAAATGTTTAACAACTTGTAATGATGTTACTTCTACATCTCCCTACCATTTACAGAGGTGGTGGGTCATTAGGCAGGGAAAGTTGCAGAGAATGCATGGTAAATTTTGTTATTGTTGCTGTGGTATTGACTATATTTGCTGATATGCTTTCCCTTTTTCCTCTTGTCAAAAAACTTCTTATATGGGATGGCTCTCTAAAGGGGAAAACATGGGAAAATTCAGGCAACCAATAATATATCAGCAAAATTTAACAAATAAATAGGGAGACAAAAAGCATAACATTCAGGGCAAGATGAGTGGGTGGAAAATGGAGGTCTTTACCCTCTCTGTTTGGACTGCAGAAATGATCCAAGATAGTGAAAAGGAAGCGTCTGAGGGAGGGGCTGGAGCAATGGAAATGGGACCTTAGTGGCTGTAAGGCTGATGGGGCCTGTGGGGGGGGAGTGAAAGGGCAATTGTGGTGACTACTTAAAGCAGGCTGCTGGCACTTTAATACCAATGGCCTAACTCTAACCTAAGGATTCATAGTGAGTTAAAGCTGGGGAGAAAACCAATTTGAAAAAAGTATGTCACAATAAAGTTATAAAGGCAGTATTTCATTGTACTTAGGTGTGCATTTCTTTTAAAATGATGTATAACATGATCCCTTGTCCTATTTAGTGTCACCATTTAATTGTTTTAATAAAGAGTTATATTTTTAATTTTTTAAAGGATCTTGAGTAGAAAATCATGCCAGCCTCGAAGTGGATAGGGCACTGGACATGGAGTCAGGAAGACCTGAGTTCAAATCCTGCCTGAGACACTTGCTAGCTGTGTGACCTTTGGCAAGTTGTTCAGTCTTCCCAGGACTTTCTTCATCTTAAAAACAAGAGGGTTGGACATGATGACCTTTCCAAGGTCCCTTGCAAATACTAACTCTAGGATCCTGTGATCTCTACCTAAAGCTTGGGTAGTCTTAGAACACCCGTGGTTGTAGCAAACACTAATTATAGATAAAAATACCCAAAGAGAAATTAAACAGCTTCTTTCCTGAAAGGTAAAGTTTTAGAAATTTAAAAAATTGTCTTTCCTTTCCACTCCTCCCCTCCCCCATAAAAACCCAACAAATGTTTGTAACAGATACTCATAGTCAAGCAAGACTAATCCCCACTTTGGCTGTGTCTCATTCTGCATATTGGACTTTCAGAGTTAAATATTCTAGTGACAAGGTGATGTCAAGCCCATGGACACAGAGGAATTGTGTATTCAGTAGTACCATCTGGTGAAACCTTGCAGCTGTTCTAAGGGACTTTTTTGCTAGAAAAGTGACAGTGGCTGCTATCCCTCCCCCAATTTTATACATCCTTTACAGAATTAAACACAGCAAAGTCCCATTGCTTATTAAAATTGTCTTCACTAATGTTACTTTGCAAAGGGCAACAGGAGGTATTATTCTTACTGTAGCTTTATCTTCTCCAGCTTCTGCAGGGATTGCTGTGTCCCAGAGAAAAGTACGGCAGATCAGTGATCCCATTCAGCAAATCTTAATTCAGCTGCACAAAATCATCTACATTACCCAGGTATGTGCCCCACCCTGGTTTTGCCCCTTCCTCTCTGGTGCTTTTGGGTGACTCTCCTGGTGATGGGTTGAATTAGATGCACTAGAGCAGTGAATTATTAACCAAGCCACTCTCCAAGTTTCTGAACAAGATGAGAGCAGGAGGTAAGAAATGAAGGCACAGGGAGCCTGGGTTCATAGTTTCTTGATTGTAAGTTATTTTATATTGTTGATGGCAAAGAAATATACAGAGATTGAATTTCAGATGGTTAGCCATTTAGATTTTTAGATGGGAGGCTGGCAGAGAGGATGGGAGAGAGAGACAAGGTGGCTGCTTTGGATCTCGGGCTACCAAGGACCAGGGTTTGCAGCAGCTCCTACAATGCAAGCTTGGTCAGAGGTAAGACATGTGCTTGAGACAGACAAGCCCTTGATGGCTTTTGAACCCCGATTGTTATATTTTCCATCTGGCTATTGATATGGTTATTGATTTATTGTTCCATTGATTGTCTTGATTTTAGAAAGTGGTGGAGAAAACTTTAATAGTGAAGATTAAATTGTGTCATGCTTCCTTTTTTTTCTATTCCAAAAAGGTCGATTGATAATATTTCCCGGGAAACATAGTGTATTGTATAAAGCATGATGTGTTGGATTTGTAGTAAGGAGCCTGGGTTTGAATCTCCGTTGTGGCACTTAGTAGCTATATGAATTTAGACAAATCACTTAACTTCTCTGAAATCACATTTCCTCAATTATAAAAACAGATAAAATGTCATAATTCACACAAGGATTTTTGTGTGAGACATCCATTTGGTAGTTAGTGAAGCATGATCACCACCCCCCTGCCGCCTTTTTATTTTTAAAGATTTTAATGGAGTTTTACAATTTTTCCCTTAATCTTACTTCCCTTTCCCTACACCCAACAAAAGACAGATTATCAGTCTTTACATTGTTTCCATGGTATACATTGATCCATATTGAATGTGATGAGAGAGAAATCATATCCTTAAGGAAGAAACATAAAGTAAAAGAGATAGCAAGATCAGACAATAAGATATCATGCTTTTTTCCCCTAAATTAAAGGTAAGAATCCTTGGTCTTTGTTCAAACTCCACAATTCTTTCTCTGGATACAGATGGTATTCTCCATTGCATATAGTCCATTAAGGTTGATCATCACCCCTATGTTGCTGTTAGGATGTACAGTGTTTTTCTGGTTCTGCTCATCTTGCTCAGCATCAGTTCATACAAAGCCTTCCAGGCTTCTCTGAATTCCCATCCCTCCTGGTTTCTAATAGAACAATAGTGTTCTATGACACTACATATACCACAGTTTGCTAAGCCATTCCGAAATTGAAGGACATTTGCTTGATTTCCAATTCTTTGCCATGACAAACAGGGCTGCTATGAATATTTTTGCACAAGTGATGTTTTTACCCTTTTTCATTATCTCTTTTGGGTATAGGCCCAGTAGTGGTATTGCTAAGTCAAAGGGTATACACATTTTTGTTGCCCTTTGGGCATAGTTCCAGACTGCTCTCCAGAAAGGTTGGATGAGTTCACAGCTCCAACAATGTATTAGTGTCCCACATTTCCCACAACCCTTCCAACAATGACATGATCCCCCTTTTAAGGTGTTTTTTATTGTATAGAATAAAAGATTTAGAATTATAAAGGAAATCAATTGTATGGCAGTCCATCACAATATTTATTAAAATTCATGGATTCCAAATTGAAAATCCCTGCTCTAAACATTCTATCTAAACGTATCTATCTGTAAGATCTAACACAAAGCCTGGACTTGAATAAAAGTTTTTAATGAACAAATGAATTATTAATATTATCCTTTTTATTACTAGGGTTCCCAGAAGTCTTGGGGTACCTCTAAACCTTAAACCCCTAAAGTTACCCCAAGACTTTTTAAGACACGTTTGTATAATGCCTTGGGGATGTGGGTGGTTGAAATTAATTTCTTAAATCATAAAAACTTTTTTTTGTCAGATTATTTGAATTCTACTCAGCAAGCTTTTGTTACGAGCTTGCTATGGCCTAAAATACCATGTTGAATGCATGGGAATACAAAGAAAGTTAAAAACAGTGAGTTGTGAAAGATAATAATCACTCATATAACAATAAATACATTTGCATACGGGTTCCAGGCCTTGTCATGCTATTTTACAGTTGAGGAAACTGAGGTAAAAAGCTACAGAAAAAGGGACATGGTCCTCTTTGTCAGAGAGGAGATTTGAACCAAAATTTCATATGATTATAGATTTAGATATGGAAGAGCCTTCAGAAGACTTCTTGCCCAGTCCCCATATTTTACAGATGAGGAAGCTGAGGCCCAGGGAGCTTGGGTGATTTGCCTAGGGCTATCTGGCTAGTAAATGTTTAAGTTGGTACTTGAACTCAGCTCCTTCTATTTCACCCCAGATTTCTTCTGATCTTTGTTGCATCTTGTTTGTTCTCAAAATATGCCATATTGTTTAATTCTGGACCCTCATTGCTTTTAAAAAGCTAGAGGAACCATACCAGATTTTATAGAGGCTTCTCGTGACACAGAAATCCCACTTTGGACATATTAGGAGGGGAGCAGGGCTTTGGTTTTCTTTCTGGGGCTTGTCTGCCCTTACTTAGGTATCTGGGGATAGCAGTCAGAGGGAAGCACTTTGCCCAGGGTTTTCCTTACACAGTAAAGAGAGCAGACAGACCACCATCCCTTGGCTGCAGACAAGCAAGGTATCCCTCCTCTATGGCCTGGGCAGACAGTCTCTTAATATGTTGTATTTACTATGTGCACACTGTGTTGTTGTTTTTAACCTGAAAATGTAAGCTCCATGAGGTTAGGGGCCATTTCACTTTTCATTATCTCTGTTGGGCAGTGCTGAGCACTTAGTAGGTCTTTCCAGTCTTCTTAGATCTGACTCCCCATCAAGAGCTCTTCACTGACTTTTTGGTCATTCCCCATACAAAACCCCTCCTTCTCTGATATCCCTCACGCCTACAGCCCTCCCTGCCTCACCTCCACCCTGACTTCCCTGACCTCCTTCCAAGTCTCAGTGGAAATCTTTTCCCAGAAACTTCTTCAACTCCTCTTCATTCTTTCTTCTCAGGGAATTATTTCCTGTTTATCCTCTGTATACTCTACTCTGTATAGCTGTTTGCATGTTGTCTCCTTTGTTAGATTGGAATCTCCTTTTGCCTCTTTTTGTACCTCTATTGCTCATCACAGTGCCTGGCCTTTTAAGATCTGCTTATTAGTTGATTGAAATGCATGTTGGCTGCAATGAGTTCCTTTCTCTCCCAGTTCCTAGGCAGTGTGTCTCAGCATGGGGACCACTTCCCCTAGAGCTCATAGGAAGGAGGAATGCATCTGAGGACCTTTGGCAATGAGGAGAGAGTGATACCAAAGAGCTCCTCCAGTGGAAGAGGGATTTTTATACAAATAACAACTTTTTTTATAACCACTGTCTGTAGAAATAAGGATATTTTTTATATCCTTTAAGTAAATAAGGATATTCCTCTAAAACCCTGAAACACCACACATCTTTTGAAGTATTTAATACATTTTACTGCCTTTGCTATTCTTTGTCTTGCTACAAGACTAAATTCCTTGAATAATAATAACGATGATGGTGGTGGTGGTGGTGGTGATGATGATGATAATAATGATGGTTGGTAATGATAAAAGTGATGATAATGGTGATGATGATGAAGTAATGGGTTATGGATGGTAATGATGGTGGTGATAGTGATGACGATGATGATGATGATGATGATGGTGATGATGGTGATTATGATGATATTGGTGGTGACAGTGATGATAGCTAGAATTTGCTTAGGGTTTAAGGTTTGCAAAACACTTCACGTGTGTTTTTTTCATGGGATTCTCACAAAAAGCCTGGGAGGCAGGAGATATTATTATTCTTATTTTACAGAAGCCAAAACTGAGGTAGACATATATTAAATGACTTGTCCAAAGACTCACCATGAATTTGAACTCAGAGTTTTTCTGACTCCAAGTTCATCATGCAGCTAGTTGCCAAAGCACTGGACCTCAAGTCCAGAAGACCAGAGTTCAAACTTGACCTCAGATACTTCTCAGCTGAGGGACCCTGTGCAGCTGACTCCATCTCTGTCTGCCTCAGTTTCTTGTGATTATCACCCAAGATAAGATTTGCAAAGTGTACATTGCCTGGCCCCCGGAAGGTGCTTAATAAAAGCTTATTCCATTTCCCTTCCTCCTCTTTATTGGTCTAGCTAAAGACAAGGACCATATCTTGGGCCCATTGTCTTTGCTGCTGCAAGTGGTCCAGAGAGTCATGGTCCTTGGATGTGTAGCCTCAACAATGTCCCTGTTCCTGAGGTCATGCTGAATTCTCCCAATGTCAGTTGCCCCGAGATAACAGAGCTGAGAGGTGAAGCAGAGGGGTCTTCTGAGCTGCCCACATCAGTTACAGTCTGTTCTGGGGTGGGTTTACCAAGATCCTGAGTCAGCTCCATTGTGTGTGTGAAGGAACCCCACGCTGAGACCTGGAGGGAAGGCAATAGCAGCTGAGAAAGTGGCAGGATTTGGGGGTCTTTTAGAGGAGGTCCAAGCAGCTCCTGTCACCTGGGTGGCTGTTGGTATCCTGGGCCTCGATATAAATGTCATTGGCATCCAAAGATCAAGGGAGGTCGACCCTTTTCTGCTGTTTAGAATCATCGAGTTTCCTAGAACAGAGAGAGAGAGAGGCCGAAGCAACTTGCTTAGTATCCCACAGCTAGTACATCAAAGAAAAAGACTGGACCCTGGTTCTTCCTGGCTCAGGGGGACATCTAACACTGGGCTGGACCACCCAGCTTATATAATAAAGTAGTCAGGATAATCTCAGATCATCAGGAACATAAAAGTCCTTTGTTCATCTTTGTGCAAGGGCAGGAAAATGGGTGACACCCTTAGAATTTAGAATTCTATATTTAGAATTATTCATGTAATTGAGAATTGCACCCTAAAAATGGTTGAAATAATAGCACTTATCTCCCAGGTTTGTTGTGAAGATCACATGGGATATTTGTAAAGTGTTTAGTTTAGGGTCTGGCACCCACTAGGTTCCTAGTAAATGCTTATTCCATGAATCTTCATTTATCTGAAAACTACATCTATGTGGAATATTTCTTCCATTTATAAAATTAGTAAATGAAGCATTTCTATAATGCAGCAATTGCCTTTCACCTATATCCAAGCATTATTTTCTATTTCAAAAGGATTTCCATTAAATAGATAGTGAGTTCTAATTTAAAAATGTGCCTTAACTTCATTTTAATGGAAATATCCTTATTAGCTAGTTGAGCTCCTGATAAGTAGATTAAAAATGTGTTTTTAAATTTATATATAGTTTCTTTATGCCTGCCATGTTAATTTATATACAATAAATAATTTTTATGTACTATTAAGTCTCTTTATCTGCTTTCCAAGTATTATTAAAGTTAAAGTCAAATTCTTAAAAATACCATCTTTTGGGCTCTTAAGCTGCCATGAGTTAATAAATGATTCCTTACTCAAGATTCATTGCTCTAAGTTTTTTATTAAAAATATATTTGCAGAAAATCAAAGTTTATAGCATTGTACATGGGAAGAAGTGATATCCCTCTTGGGGACCTTAACCCTACAGTACTAAACAAAGCCGAAGCTTTTAAAGTAAAGCAGTGAAGCCAAGTCTAAAATTACAGTTCCGTATCAGCCTGGCTTTAATTGCTCAGATCAGAGCCGCACAATGTCTCTCCTTGATAACATTGCATCTGTTACCCTGGCGGATACAAAGCCCAGAGTCCAAAGCCAGATTTCTTTTGATGGAAGTCTTTCCAAGCCTGCACTCTGGGAGACTTGAGCGGAGGCCATTACTCACAGTTGTCGGGACAGAGAGCGATTGACAGCCGGCAGATGAAACCTACACGCGAAGATTTCTGGCCTTTGGCTGCCAGGGCTTTTTTGGATGCAGTTTCCATAGCAACGGGCTGGTTGGCTCTGGGAAAGTAATGTAAAAGCAACTATTTTAAAAGGTAGGATGTTAACATCCTTACCCTGTCTTCACTGATTTGACATCTATTTTCATCAAAACTAAGATGACAATCTTAGACTCCAGCCAAGAATGGAGTTTGTTGGTAATTTCACTCGCTGGGAACCAAAACCTATGTTAGAGCTTATGAAATGTCCTATGCGAATGGTTTCTTCATCAGAGCAGGGGCCCTAGATGGCTGGGTGATGGCTTAGGAATGTTTTAAAACAGGGATGTCTGGGATTTTTGTTTTAATAAACCTTCTTAAAATAACAGTAATTTGAATCTATGTCTTTTAAAACCTACCAGTTGTCTAGAAGACAGCTGTAGGCAGAGAGCAATTGAAATGATGCTTTCTGAGCATAGAAATAAAATATAAAACATCAAAAAAACGAAAACAGATCCAACAAAATACCAGTAGCAAGGAATTCATTACCCTCCATCCTTCATGTGCTGTGTGATTACAGACCTCATTGGCTGGACAGTCTGGAAGAATAGTTGTTTTAGCCTGAAATGGTTGGAATTTTCCAGGGAGTGTCCCTGGGATCTAGAATTGGCCTGAGAGTTTTCACAGTTTTAATCACTGACTTGGAATTAGCAAGTGACACAAGGCTGGGAGGGGGGACTAATACACTAAAATACAGAACTGGGATTCAAAAGGATCTTGACAGGCTAGATCATTAGAGATAATAATATTTTGGGTACAAAAAAACATCAACTTCACAACTATAAGGGGTGGAGGAGACAAGGCTAGACAGAAGTAGTTCTGAAAAAGATCTAGGAATTTTAATGGACTGAACTTTCAGTAAGACTGCATTGTAATATGGTGACCAAAAAGCTAAGGCAGCCTTGGGCTAACATAGCAACCTTGGGACTACAGCACTCTGCTCTCTTCTTAACTCAGATGAAATTTTATGATCAGTTCTGGAAGCCATGGTATCAAAAGTCCATTGATACTCTGAATGGTTTCAAGATAAAGGATGTGAAGGACCTTGAGTCCATATCATAAGAGGATTATTTGGACGAAATGGTTATGTGGAACCTAAGGAAGAGAAGACTTAGGGCAACACAATATTCGTGCTCAATAGTTTGAAGGGCTGTCATTTGGATAAGGGATTAGAATTATTCTGTTTGACCCCAGAAGGAAGAACTAGGAGAGAAATGTAGGCATCTTAGGAGGGGAAACATATTCCTCCTGATTTGAAGCATCCCAAAGTGGAATGGAGAGGCAGTGGGTAGAGTGCTGGGTCTGGAATCAGGAAGTCTCATATTCCTGAATTCAATTCTGGCCTCAGACACTAAATGTACTAGTCACTGAACCCCAGACAAGTCACTTAACCCTTTTTGCCTCAGTTTCCTTATCTATCAAATGAGTTGGAGAAGGAAATGGCAAACTACTCCAGCATCCTTGACAAGAAATCTCCAAATAGAGTTATGAAGAGTTATACACAACTGGAAAATGATTAAACAACCTCCCCTCCCCCCAAAAAATCTAATCCAAAAAGTATGGGCTCCCTTAAGGGTTCACATTTATTAGGTATATTCTAATGTATATGCTTTCTTGAATGTGTTGGACTGGATGACTGAAATCTCAGATTACTCTCAGATTCTGTGATTCAATGAAAATTATACCAGTGACCTTTTCACTAGTGGGACATTCTTACTTTGACTTATATTTCTAGTTGCAAGGAGTTTATGCTGATTTATCCACACCCACTTATCAGGTTCCCTTGTATATATTTTCAAGGCAAGTATAAGTTAGAAATCATAGAGTAAGCGTGTTACATAGTTGGAATTATTCTTTAAGTGCTAAATAAGAATGAGTTCGTTTTTCTGAAATACAAGAGCAGTTTCACAGATAATTATTTAAATTGTAGCCTGACTTCTAATATAAAAACTTATGAAGACTTAAAGATGTGGTGAGTCCATGTTGATGGACTAGCTGGGTGGTGCAGTGGCTAAACTTGAAGACAAGAACCCCTGAGTTTGAATCCCTTATTTCAGATCTTTAACAGCTGTTGGCCTTAATTTCTTCCAATAAATTGTTAATGATAACTGTTAAACTTCCTCTGTAAATTGTTAATAATAACTGATAGATTGGGTGCTATTGTAAGGATCAAATCTGTAAAATTTTTGTAAATCTTAAAGTGTTATATAAATGCTAACTCTCATCATTAATCTTAATAGAGCTGTATTCTAATATTGTCCTATGAATAAATCTTAATTGGATTAAAGAGGTTGTTTATATTAAGTTATTTTCAGCTTGTTTTAAGTAATAAATGCAGATTTAAGTTAGTTTGAGGTTTCTCATTATAATTATACTGATAAATATATTATACTGATATATATTTATATAATAAATATTATATGATATATATTTATATAATTTATTATATTATGTATATATGTTATATATAAATATATTATACTGATAAAAACAGTATTGGAATACTGCCCTCTGGAAAGAATGATAATGAGAAGATGATTCCCAAGTAATATATTTCTGAATTATGAATGTTCAGTATATAGGAAATGGTTAATTGTACACATTTCTCCCCTCATATACTTATATCACAACCCCCCAAGGCTGTTACCCAACTTGTTTTGGGTTGATGACGTATCTGATTTTTGGCAAAAGAAATTATCTAGCAGGTTCCTATGACAGACTTTTCCCTGCCACCTCCTTTTTTCCCCCCATATCTCAAAGGAAGCATGTCATTTCTATTTTTCTTCTATCTTTCATTAATCACAGCTCAATTACTTTGACAAACTGCTTGTACTGTATGAACCAGACCCTATTCTGAAGTAGTTGACAGTGTAATTCAAACAAGGACAAAGGTGAAAATAACCAAAACCTAAGTCAAAACTCTATGGAGGCGGCTAGGTGGTACAGTGGATAGAGCACCAACCCTGGAATTAGGAGTACCTGTGTTTATATCTGGCCTCAGACACTTAATAATTACCTGTATGGCCTTGGGCAAGCCACTTAACCCCATTGCCTTGCAAAAACTACAAACAAAAAACCATCCAAACAAAACACTATGAAGCAAAAGAAAGGGCAAAATTCAGATAAAATACTGAAAAGTTTGGGCAGATTCTTGAATGCCAGGGTCATGATTTCTGTTTATGTGTTGGACAATGGAAAAGCCCTGAAAGTCTTTTAGATAGGGGAATTTGAAGATTACTTAGGTAGAAATGTAAAAGGAGGAGTGTGAAAGGATGAGATTTAGGAGCCTATTTGTTTTCATGAGAAATTGTTCATTCAAAGAGCATTGATTGAATAAAAGAATAAATGAATTGTTTATTGAACACTTGGTAGATGTAAAGAATTATACTAAGTACTAGGAAAACATATAGAAAAGGAAGATAATCCCTACTTTCAAGGGGAAGACAATGATGGGGGAGACAAGTCACAGGGAAAAAATCCCATGGTTCTTAGGGTGCAGAGGCAAAGGAGATAATGATGACTCTTATTTCATGTCATTTCCATCTGTTTGCATAAATTTTTTTTTCCTTCCTAGTGTTCAGCCATTTGATAAGGACAGTGATTAAGCATCTGGATTATAGCAGGCTCTGCAAGTCCTAGATAGGCATATACAAATAAAAATGTACTAGTTCCTGCTATCATGAACTTTGTAGTCTATGGGGGAAACAAAATGTATAAAGAACATAACAAATAGCTCACTTTTTAGTGTTTGCATAACACTTTTACAAATGCATTTGGTAATATTGGGTCTCCCAACAACCCTTTGAGGCAGGTGGTCTTGCTGTCTTAAATTGACATCAGCAGAAACGTGAAGGAACTTGCCCAGGGTCACACAGCTAGTAAGTGACTGAGGTCTTTGTCACTTCAGATCTTTCTCACTCCAAGTCTAGTGCTATGTCTACAAGGCACCAGAAATGAGTGGGATTAGGATGGGCCTTTGGTAGGAGGTGGGGCTTAAGCTAAATTTTGAAGGAATCTTGATTCTTCAGAATGGGAGTGAGGAGGAAGCCCATGGGGATAAACTGTGCAAAAGTGTGTAGGTAATGGATGTCATATAGGAGATAGCCCCAGGCCTCTATGACCAGAAGGCAGGATGCATGAAGGCCTTAAGTATGGTGGGGAAGAAGCCCCTGAAAACGCCCACTGGAGCCTGGCTAGGAAGGGTTTTCAAAAGTCAGTAGAGGAGTTTGTTGCTGTTTCATAAAGGTAAGAGAGAATGGAGGGGCAGCTAGGTGATGCAATGGGGGTTTAGAGTCAAAAAGACTTCAAGAGTTCAAATCACTTCAAGTCACTTCACTCTGTTTGATTCAGTTATCTCATCTGTAAAATGAAGTGGAGAAGGGAATGGCAAACCCCACTCTGCCAAAAATGGTCAATTCTGCCGCATCCTACAGAATAAGAACTGAAAAAATAAAACCAAAGAATGCTTAGAGAGAGCAGTTCCAGTTAATGATAAGACTAAACACCAACTGGAAGAGGCTGAGAAGGAATTAGGAAACAAGGCAATAAAGGTGGTGTGTGTGACCTCCTGTTCAGAGATGTAGACTGTGAGGTAAAACAAAGAAGGGGGGAATGGGCAGGAATGGGCAGGGCTCTGAAGAGTGGTGTTGGCCAAAAGAGGGAGCTCACAACATTCCCTTCATTTGACATCATCAATCTCTTTGGAGACTCAGTGCCTATGCAATATTTATTAACTGTTTATTGTGTATCTAGCTTGCTTTGTGCACCCTTGTTTGTATGTTGTTTCCCCTGTTAGATGGGAAGCTCCTTGATGGCATGAGCTGTCTTTTGGCTCTTTTGTATCCACAGAGCTTAGCAAAGTGACTGGCATATCTAGACCCTTTATAAATGTTAATTGATTGATTAATTGATGTTTCTATGGGGTAATCACTTGAAAGTCTGACTCAGCATTTTCCTAAGCCAGTAAGAGGAGTGATGATAACAGAAGTCAGATTGGAAAGAGTGGTGGAAATAAAATGGAAGAGGAAGCAGATTTAGTTCTTTTGAGGAGCAATGTATACTTATTGGCACTGCCAGGGAATAGGGTGCAATGGTAGGATCTGGGATTTTCTTCTTTTTTTGGTACAGGTCCTGTTTTAGCAATGCTATTTTCATTTTATTTCCCATTGCATTTTGGTATCCAGGCCTTTTTTTCCCTTTGATGGGGCTATGACCCTAAATATCTTAATTGTAGTTCTCATAAAGAGACCTGAAGCTGACTTCACAGAAAATCAGGATCATCTGATGGAGGCTCTCCCATGTACACTCCTCCTCCTCCTTTTTTACACTCACTCCTTTGTCATCTTCCAGTAATATTGTTTGGGACCATTTCAAGGACATTGGTCCAAATTCTGATTTTACTCTTCACTTCTGGGCTAGTATTCTCTACACTGAAACTAAGTTTTTTTTGGTTTATAAAGATATAGAGCTGGACTGAAAGGAACCTCGGGGGCCAACCCTTCCAGATTGTGCACCCAGTAAACATGTAATAACACTTAGTGCCATGATGATGGGACTTTGTAGGTAAATTCGCTTTGGGGTGGACTTAGTGAAGACCCATTTGGATATTATGGAAATTGACAAATAGGAATTTATTAAACCCTTAGTGCTGGGAACACAGAGACTAAAATGAAAAAAATGTCAACCATAGAGGATCTTACATAAAGCTGGGAGGGAATAAATACAAGTAATGTTTTTTGGAAAAAAGACACTAGGATGAATTAAAGGCTTTCATGTAAGAAGTGATGTTTGATATGAGCTTTGAAGGAAATTAGGAATTCTGAGAGGCAGAGGTGAAGGAAGACCATTCCAGGAATGGGGTAGGGTTAATTCAAAGGCATGAAGATAAGGGACAGAATGTGGTATTTGAGGACTATCAAGGAATAATATATTTGGCCTAGGCAAATGGCACCATAGTATTAAGAAAAAATGAAAAGTTAGAGACAAATCAAAGCAATAGAGAAATAGAGAAAACTCACATATATGTATTTTTATAATATACATGTTTATCCTATATATGCATGTATGGAGAATAATATGTAGAATATATGAAATATATATATATATGTATATGTGTGTTAGGTGTATACATATGTAGTGTGTGTATGTATGGCCTCTTTGAGGACTGAAGCATGAAAAAATTATTAGTCTGTCGACTAAGAAATAAGTTGAAATGCCAATGCCAATGCTATCATTACAAAACTTTTCCATCCAAAAGACCTACAAGACTGCTCTGCTCTGATCTCAATTAGGTCGTAATCCTTGTTTTCTCATATCATGCAGCTTCCTCCGGCTCTGCACCACAATTTGAAAAGAAGGGTTATTGAGAGATTCAAGAAATCCCTCTTCAGCCAACAGAGCAATCCCTGTAACTTGAAATCTGAAATTAAAAAGGTACAGTATTCTATTTATAACAGTAACTCACCTTGGTTTGATTCCTGTGTATTGGGGTGTCCCTGTTCCCTTTCCCATGATACCTTCATTGATTCTATGTCTCAAGTCCTGGAGAACCTTTGATGCTTGAGGAATGAGGTAGAATAATGCTTTTAATTCTTTCCTTGATTCCTCCTATCAATCTGGAAAAGTATTTTCATCTTCCTTGAAGACTATGGTGATAAAGCAAATCTGAAGAGTTAAATTGTGATTTTATGTAAATATAATTGCAAAACAGCCCTACTTCGTTAGTAGCTAAGATTCAGATACTTCACTAGGCTACGATTCAGAGGATCAGCTTTGTGACAGTGGACAAGTCATTTCCCAGCTTGGAAGCCCAGTGTTCTCATCCATTAGATGAGGTCCTCCCCTGCTCTGAGATCGGAGACTTAGTAGCACCTGTGGGGGCAGGTTGCTTCTTTGGGTTGTACATGGAGAAGCTAAAGCACAGAGGAGCTGTAGGAGAACCCAGAAAAGCATAGCAGGGGGCAGGACCTCCTAGTGACAGGGATTGGCCCCTCCTTTTCTAGGGCATCATTTTGTGGAAGGAACACCAGACTCCCTATTCTCAGATTCAAGTTCCATGCAGTGCAGTGAGTTCATTCACAGAAGGAATAATAATGAATGCACTAATAGCAACAATCGTAATAACCTAGGAACCCTTATTTACAGCGTTAAGGTTTGCAAAGCATCCTACAGATAATAGTATCGCTGCTGATCCTCTCCACAACTCTGAGTTAGTATTAGATGATTATCCCCATGTTGCATATGAAAACAATGAAGTGAAGAGAGGCTGTCTGCTTTGCCTTGGTCACAAAGCTAGTAGGTATCTGAGACAGGACTTGTCATGTCTTCCTGACTGAGGAGTCCAGTGCTCTTTCCATCTTGTCCCCCTTGAGCTTGTTCCTTTTATGATTATTGGCAATATTATTGTTAACAATATTGTTAATTTTTCACATTATTTCATTATTTCACCGTGCCTGTGAGGTGGATGTTACAGGCTACAGGTCCCCCCAAGGAAGTCTAAGCCCAAAGACTTTTGGTGCAACCTCCCAACTGGATCAGTTAGCTTTTCCTTGCTTAGTTTCTTGTCCCCCATCACAAGCTCAGTGGGTAAGTGTATTGCTGTTTTTTATATGGGAACTAGGATAGACTCTTTGATTTAAAAAAAAGAAAGAAAGGAAATGGAATGTTTTTGTCTTTGTCTAGCTTCACAGGTGCCCCTATAAAAGAGGAGTCCTGTAAGATAAACAAAACTGCAGATAAACTGCTGCAGATGAACAACATCAAATCACCTCACCTGAGATCAGAGAGCTCTTTCATGAACTGGATTGGCAAGCAGGGTATAGAAATCCAGCTACGGGAGATCAAAACAGGAGGGAAGGAGTTCCCGGCTATTTACTTAGCACTATTTACATTCTGCAGTAGGAATATACACACCAAATATAATTTAAACAGTCAGAAACTCAAATATCCTGAGGAAAGAGTGTATTTTGCTAAAATCTCATCATTATTAAAAGGAAATACAGCAATTCCTGCTATTATACGATGAAAGGGAATGTTGCTCCAATTTCTTTGGTAGTCAGATTGGAAGAGTGACTCTGGATCACCAGAATTGCACCACCAAAAATACACATCTACTCTCCTGTGAGGATGGGTGGCATTTGTGGTTCATATGTCTTTAATTAAACATTGTCTTCCTTCCTACACCTGATGGACTAGGGGTCCAAGAAACTCACTGAGCTTTCCTTTTTTTTTTCTTTTCACCAGCTTTTCTGTGTCCCCCTCTACCAGAGGTCCCTATTAATTCCATTGATCCATGATATTTCATTAATCAAGAGACTATAAATGAAAGTGGAGTAACTTGAGAGTGTCCCAAATGGAGGTGGCCTCATCTATATAAATATACATATATATATATATATATTATATGTATATAATATATATATATGTATATATATATATATATATATATATATATTGTTTATTCTTTGAAAAACGCCTTGAAGAAAGAACCCCCCCTACCTCCCTTGCTCATATACAAATGGAACGTGTGGTGTGGCTAGAAAGAATTAATGGAGTACCCAATACAGGAGTTGTTTTCATCTTAAAAGAGGAAGGAGGATGGTGCTTGCTACTCTGAATCCAATGACCTAACGTGTAGGATAAAGCTAATGAAGGTCACAACCCTTTATGAAATCAAGGATTTAAGTCTGATCTAGAGCTGTAGGGAAGATGAGAGCCATCTCTCTCCAATAGTCTGGTTCTACTCAGGGAGCATGGCAGAGTTAAGTCCTGTTGTCCTTGTCTTCCCGCCCCCCCCCCCCCCATCCTCTGATCATCCCTCCACCTTACCTGTCCTACTGCAACTTGGGTCCTCTTGCTCATTCCACTTCTTCCTTTAGAATTCTCACTCTATTCAAAATTTCTCTACACCCTAGTATTTCATCTGCCTTCTTGGATTAACTGAAACCAACTTCCCTAATGACTCAGTCTTTCTACCACTGGAGGCATAAGGCCATAGGGCAATCCTTGATGATCAGATTTCGATGATTCTAAAAATAGAAATTCTGTTTTATCTAGTAAGGCCAGGGGGTTGCTGCCTTCTTATCCCTGAAATAAATCCTCCTTGACTGAGGCTGTAGCTTTTCCTTGTAGTTCTAACCCATCTAGAAAGGCCAGATGAATCACAGATCTTGAGTTGAAAGGAACTTAAGTGACCACCAACTCCAACCCATTCCCAAGAAGAAATCCCTTCCACAACATACCCAACAAGATACCCTTGCTCAGAGATCTTCATTGATGCTTGAGGTGGCCTATTCCATTTTTAGAAGGGTAAGTTTATAAGGAATTTAAATCTACCTTTTTGCTATCCCCTTGAATATGGAGCCAAGTCTAATCTTTCCACCTGAGAGCTCTTCAGTTAAAAGATCAAAGACAACTCTCATATCTTCATACCCCAAGTCTTGTCTTCTCCTGGTGAATCATTTCTAGTTTTTTCATTGTATTCTCCATTAACATAATCTTGAAGCTCTCACAATGGACTGGTTCTCTTCCGGAAACTCTCCAAATTACCTGTTTTCTACCTAACAGAGGCATGAAGTAGTCTGACCAGGTCAGATTCCCAGGGTCACTTCCCAGGTTCTGAACAATTAGACCCCCGTATTAGAGGTATAGAGTTGTTCTCTTGGCTACCATGCCCCTAAGTCACCAATATTTCAAAAACTAAACTCCAATGCAAACAAACAGGTATCTTTTTCCATATGAACCACTACTATCCAAACATGACTCTCCTAACATGATTTTTTTTAACCCAAGTAAAAACTGTTGGAAAAACAAGAGAAATAGCAGGTGCTTTCATAAACATAGTTTTCTATTAAAATATAATGTAATATATATTCTCAAAGTAGCGTAATTCAGTTAAAGGTAGAGGTAAAAGAAGAGAAAAATATTCAGCAAAAACTAGAAGAGAGGGCTTAATAGAGGAGAGAGAAAGCAGCAATACCTATCCAAAATCCTTTCACCTGCTTTAAGTGCTGTTCAATTTCCTTCAGAAGCCTCATAGAAAACTGGATTCTTCCTAATTTATATATTAGTTTCTGCTCCAAGCAATGCCCTTCTTTTGTGATAAGGTCACCAAGATACAGTAACATGAATTTTGGTCTGAGTAAAGTTTTCATTATTTCCAGTTGTCTTTTGATGCTTTTGGTTTCTTATAAAATATACATTGTAATTTACAACATTATAATGTAAATTATTCCTCAATACTTCAAGGAGTCAGAATTTCATTACAGGACCCTTCCAGCTTGCCAGAATCTGGTTGAGCTTTTCCTATCTAGGGTTGGTAGGTCTTTAATGAAGGTCATTATCATTAACGCACCATTCTCATTAAAACAGGACCTTTCAAAATTGAAATATAGTATTTTGGTAAAGTATAGGGCAGCTAGGGAAGACTCATTTCCCTGGGTTCAAATCCAGCCTCAGACACTTAGTAGCTATGTGACCCTGACCAAGTCCCTTAACCCTATTTGCCTCAGTTTCCTCTTTTGTGCAATGAGCTGGAGAAGGAGATATTAAATCCCCCCCCCTCCAAAAAAGGAGGCACCCATGAGCTCCTGCTGCAGCCCAGTCTCTTGTGCACTCTGTGACTTTTTGGAATCCACTTCTGCCTCTTGGTTTTTCTGACTTCCTGCAAGTCCCAACTCAAATTTCTACCTTTTTCAGGGGCCTTTCCCAGTCCCCCAGCTGCTAGTGCCTTTTCCTCTAAAATTAAGCCCCTTTACTATAGAGAGCTTTAGAGCTAGATGGATAGATTGGTCTTATATGTATGTAGCTGTTTGCATGTTATTTCCCCATTAGAAAGTGAGCTCCTTGAGGGTAGAGACTATTTTTGTTTTTCTTTACATCTCCATCTCCTAATGTGACACCTGGTATCATAAATGCTTAATAAATATTTATTGATTAATAAGCCTTCTCTTTGAATACTGGCTAGCTTCCATGCCTGTACACTTTCTCCTTCAAGCTCCCAGTCTTTTCTTGTCCAGGCTAAGCCTCACTAGATCCTTCATGCAAACCTCACTGTGCATGGACTCAAGGACATTGCCTGTCCTGGATGTCCCTGGATATGCTCCGGCTTTCCAGATCCACATAGGATTTAAGATAGATTAGTCCAGCAGGAGGACGTAGAATGGATTGGATGGCCCAGGATGGTCTTAGGGAGGCCAGAAACATAATGTCTCAGGCATGTGAAGGGATAGAAATATGGGTCTTGGTGTCTTCTTGGATGATATGGGTAGATGAAACAGTGATGAATCAGAGGTAACTCCAAGATGAAGAACTTGGTGGGGGAACTATGATTGACACAGACCTTAGAAGCAGGTATAGAAGAAAGTGGTGAACTAAATGAGGTTTTTTTTTACAACTATATTTCCTATATTCTCAGGTTTAGACTGTAGAAATGCTCAATATACATATATATATATATATATATATATGTTTATTAAATAAGGACCTTGAAGGAGTCCCATAAAGTATTTAATATTTACAAGCTGCCTGCCATTTCCTCCTATTTTGCTATTTTATCTGGATACCATCCCATTATGTTGTAGTTGCCATAAATTTCAGGTGTCCTTAAATGCTCCTGAAGGCAGATGAATGAATGAATGAAAAAAGCATTAAATCTTTATGATATGTATATGTGTCTTCTAGGTGGAGGTAAAAAAGTGAGAAAGTCCCTATTGCCAATGAGCACATATCTCAATGGGAAGAAGAAGGAGGAGGAGGAGGAGGAGGAGACAGGATAAGGAAAAGACAGGAGGAAGGCTAATAGATTTTGTGTAGGACTTTATAGAGAGTTTAGAGGTTTACAACATTCTTGATGCATAAGAGAAGGGAACATCCAAGGTTGAAGAAGAGAAGAGACACAGACCTCCTTCCTGACAGGAGCATATTTTGGGGCTGTTTGAAATCTGGCAGAGGTAGAGGTTTGTAGGGATGGCCAGTGCCCAGGATACATGAAGGAAATAATGGGCCTGGAAGTGATGAACTGGGGTCATGCCTTTAAAAAAACAAAGACCAGGCTTGACTCATCTTGCAGTGTCAGAATGGTCCAACTCACAGCTGCTTTGTGCCATTAAAATTGGATTAACTTGAAAAACTGAATGACTCCAGCCCCACAGCTGGTTGGCACCAACAATGCAAAAAAGAGGTGAGATGTTATTTACAAGTGAAAAAGAGAGCCAAGAAGATTCACCAATGGAGAAGGGAATGTAGTCACTGCTACTTTCATAAGGGAATTGGTTTGCCTCCTTAGGCCCAAATTCAAAGTGAGAGGAGGCCAATGCTGCTAGATAAAAATTGGTTAATAGCAATTGAAGATGTTCTGTTAAGAAATGTCATTTTCCCTGTTCTGTCTTCAGAGAAAGTAAATGAAAGGAAATGTGGTTCGGGATAAATAGATTGTTTTGTTGAATGATTGGCATTTATTTCTCTGGCATATGATAAAGTTAATACTTTGGGGTTGCATCTCCATACCATTAGATTTCTATCAGTAAAAATTTTGCATTCATAAAATATAATGTTTCTAGGACTCCCCCCTCTCATCTAGCTTGCTTTGACTATGATTTGGCTACCTCCGGTTTCTGATAAGTTTGGAAGGAGGAAGATATTTTCAAGATGTTTACAAGATGTTGAAAACCACAGAGCTCCAACTCTTTTATGCACAAAAACAAAGAAATGGAAAAACCTACAAATCTCAGGCTCAGAGAAAATTCTTTGATTTACCTTTTATTTTGCTTTTCAGCTGTCCCAAGGATCTCCAGAGCCAATTGAACCCAACTTTTTTACAGCAGATTGTCATTTATTACTGCACTCATCAGGTGGAAATACCCTATCCCCAAATGACAGCTCAGGTAATGATTTTGTGCTAAGTGCATATTTTGAAATTTACTTTTCGGCTAGGAAAAATGTTATTTCGATTGGAAGTTTTCAGTAAAGAGAATTTAATTTAGAAGGCAAAGAAAACAACCAATTCTTGACTATCCATGGCAACAAGGAGACTAGGGCAGAATCAGGGGATAATCACTTCTAATTCAAACTTGTAGAAAATGACCCGCTAATCTTTTAACCCATGAGTTTAATCTTCTTGCCCTCCCTTTAATGCTTATTACTTGAGGGACCCCAGACAAAGTCACATAGCTCCCATTACTTCCACTGTAAAGTGAGAGACTTGGAGCAGATGGCCCCTCAGGTTCTTTCCAGTTTTTTCATTTTAGCAATTAGCATCCTCAGTTCCTGGGTCATTTCTTGGTGCTACAAACATAATAGCAAGTCGAGTTGCTTTTATTTGCTTCTCTTCCTTTTCTTGCTCATTTTGTGATAGAAATAACCAAGAGATAGAGGGAGTGGAAGACAAGGAGAGAAGGGTGGGACAGGAAGGTCCAAACCAATGGAGGGGAATCGGGATGCAGGGCCCTAACATAATTGTTTTTGAACAAATACTCCATGACTGTGAGAAGAAGCTCTGAGCCTTCAGACCCTTCCCCAGTTGTGGAAGTCCTTTAAATGGCGATGCTTTTTTGGACTGGCCACATGGGCTTGCTCTGGAACCAGGGTCATCTTCTTGGATTTGGAAAGCACAGGGCCTTTTGACATCAAACAAGCTCCTGCTCCTCAAGCAACTGATTTTTTTTTTTCTCTTTCGGGTTTTTCAATAGCTACTGAAGTATTTCCCCAATATTCTTAAAGCTTTGGTCCAAGCTAACCAGTCTGGCCAAGGCTTTAAAATGAGGAGCATGAGGAAGTCCACAGGCCCTCAGGTCAAGATGATGCAAGAACACAATAGCTTGTCTCTCAGAAGCCCATCCATGTTGGCTCTCAAGGCAAATTTCTGACCTGGGTTTCAGGCTAGAAATGCTCAGAGGAGCTAAAGAAAACCAGACCTCTATTTTCGAAGAGCTTTCTAGGCTCTCCTTCCAGCAGGAAATCAGGGTCCATTACACTGTGGCTAAAGCAACCAAGAACAAGACTGTTGGGGCTTAGTTTTTGTTTTTATAAATGGGAAGCACCTTCCGACAGTCATGCTAACTGTATTTGGGTCTCCATTGGGCAATCACACAAAAAGCTCATCTGTCTTTCATCGTACCTCCTTGATTTCCTCCAAAATTTTTCCTGCCAAGTATATGCCTCATGTGGGCACCTTATTGGCTATTTGGGTTTTCTGTAACTAAGCAAGGCAGTCCATGACAGTTTGGTTCTGGGAACTAGCCTCTAATTCATTTATTTAGCAGTGGGTAAGGATTCCTTTCTTGCAATACAAATTCCTTATTCAACTTTTCATCTTAGCATTATGGTGGATCTAATAGGAGAAAATAAAAGTATTCATTTTTATCATTAAGAAATTGTTAACAACGCAACCTTAGCCAGATTTCTAATGTTATCTGATATGGTTTAACTATTTCAGGACTTCCTAACAGCTTTGATCTGGAGGAGGGAATAACCTATGAACAGATGCAGGTCAGATTTGTGTGTTGCCTTTGAACAGTTATATGATTTTTGGTGTTGACTTTTCATTTAATGAGTGATGGTTACTCAACTGAATGTCCTTTACCTCTAGACTGTGATTGAAGAAGTCCTCGAAGAAAGTGGCTATTACAATTTTACTTCTAACAGGTGAGATCTAGCATTTACTTGAAAAATAAGGAATAGGAATTGTGATAGTTGAATGATGAATCTGATTTATATCTTCAATTCCAACTTTCTTTTTTCAGTTTTCAAAAAATCATTTTTTAAAAAATACATTGACCTAGACTAGATAAAACCTTGGATAAAAGAGATTCCTGGCAGCTCTTTGTGTGCATGCAGCTGCTGTATTCACTATTGAAACAGAAAGATGGTGCTCGTTCATTGCAATTTTCCTCATTACTCTTCTTCCATTATAAAAAATAATAAATGGAATTAAATAAAAGGCACTTCTAAACCAGGCATCTTATTAGCAGTTTTTTCCTCTTGAAGGATTGTAAATTCATGTTTTCAAAACCCCAAATAGCTTACTTTATTCCTCATTTAGAAATCACACACACAAGCTAAAAAAGGAACCAGTTTTGAAGAGAATTAAGATATGCTGATTGGGGGTGAGAAGGTTTGCAATGATAGACAATCATTCTGTGAATATTAATTAGACTTCATTGAGTTGTGGGCTGTGTTCAATTAGAAATATTGTTTGTGAGCTGCAAAGATTCTACTCATTCTATCACTTAGTTTCTTCATCCAATACAAGGACCTCAAATTATATATAGCTCACTGTTTGTTGTCTCTCCTGTGAGAGAGGTTCCGTGGGTTCCTTGAGAATGCAGACTCTTACTCTTCTTGGAATCCCTATTGCTTAGGACAGTGCTTGACCTGATGGTCTCAACTTTCACACTGAATCCACCCCCATCAAGTTATTGATTCACTTACCTGCATACTCATTTATTTGGATAACTAAGTAAGATTTCGACTTTGTCCTTAAGAAGGATACAAAACTGCTCCTTTGGCCATGCTGCCCACCCTTACAGGTCAACCCCTCCCCAAAAATAAGAATGAAAGAAGGAATCCATTTAAGACCATTAGATGATTTATTTTTTAGTCTTTGAAGAGATGGTTACATTTTTGACTGCTCTTATCTCTTTGCAAAGTTTGCCTCATGAATCTCACATGTCCATAATTACTCAACTGCTATCTTGGTTTGATGATTTATTTCCAAAATACTACTTCTATAAATGTGGATTTGTTATGATTGTTCAGAGAAGGAGTGAGTAATTTTTGTTATCCAAAGATATATTGTTATAAGAAATTACCAATACCACCCACTCATCCAACCTTCCCTGGAGTGTTGGTTGAATAACTAATTTTTCCTTTCTACTCAGTACAATCTTCAAATGCAGTACTAATGTAAAATTGTTTCTCCCAGACTTGGTATAACCCTGGATAATACCAGCCTCCTGTGCCCTTTATTTGAATTACCTCTTGACTTGAACTCACAGTAGAATGATGGCAAACTTTTATTCAAGGTCCCATCTTATTCTCAAAATTCAGAAAAAAAGAGCGAAGTTGAAGGTTGGTTTACAGGGAGCTAATAAACTTCATTTGTAGGATGCATGTAGTTGATTTGTTTTAGCAAGGTTGAAACCTGTTGAATCTAAAAGACCTTGATGTTAGTCCCAACTTTGCCAGTGATTAGCCAAGTAACCTGGAGTAAGCTACATCCTCACCAGGCCTTATTTTCTTCCCTTTCTTCTTACAGAGAATGAGAACTAGGACTTCTCAAATTTCCTTGCCAACTCTGAAGTCCTATAGTAATATAGCTTCGAGGAGACTTCTTTGTTTTTTTTGCAAGGCAAATGGGGTTAAGTGGCTTGCCCAAGGCCACACGACTAGGTAATTATTAAGTGTCTGAGGCCAGATTTGAACTCAGGTACTCCTGACTCCAGGGCTGGTGCTCTATCCACTGTGCCACCTAACCGCTCTCAAGGAGACTTCTTAGAGGAACTTTACATGTAGAGAAATTATGGCTTCCTCTTTTCAGTTCCATCATTCTGAATACCCCAGCTTAAAAAGGCCAAGGTCTCCCACTGAATCTGGGGCCAACTTTAGTTGTTCTGATCTATATCTAGCCAGTGGACCCAGAGGGTTCTGGAGGAGAAAGTAAGAATGATGACTTTTAATATACAGCTCCCAGCCCCTCACTTAAATCCACTTGCACGTCATGGCTTCACCACCACACACCATAGTCCCTTTGAGAATGAAGGACAAACAACAAAATTAGAGGTCATGTTACATGATGCTTTTGTTTCTAGAAGAGTAGTTTCAGATTCCAATTCTATCTAGTTTTAATCTGTAGCACTGATCTAATATGTATTACTAGACAGGCCAGCCTAAAGAACTCACTATGCATTTGGCTAATTTCTGGAGATATTAGAAAAACAAAGAAAATCTCAACTATCAAGGAGCCCTGGAGCTCAGTAAATAAAGAACTAGACCTGGATTCAGGAAGCCCTGAGATCAAATCCAGCCTCAGACACTCATTATCAGTGGAGCCAAGTCATTTTAAAGGCTTCCTTCCTCATTTTCCTTGACTATAAAATGGGCATCCTAACAGCTCTACCTTGCAGGGTTGTTGAAAGGACTTGGTATAGATAGTAGGGACATGGTAGATGCTTTTCCCTTTTCTCACAGTCTAATGGGGGAAACAGCATCCATAGAATGATGTACCACTGATCCATGTCAGACACATGCCATGACTTGGGAGCTTGCAGCTGCCCGTGAGCCTGAGCCCTGGTTGAGATCCCTGTTCTAGAACACACCAAGAAGAGAACATTTTCCTCACTATGATAGATAAGATCTCATATAATGATGATGGACATGACCTGTCAAAATTCTTAGCTAAATGGAATGTGGCTTCACAAAATGAGATTCAAATAACGGGCTGGACACATACTTGTTTTTATTTGCTCCCAAGCCCCTGTGCTTTTACATTTTCCTCTCCAGTTTTTTCTGTTAGCTGCAGCTCCTGGGCAAGGTATTTCTTGGGAACTAATCACTGAGAACAATAACCCCTGACTCTGCCTAAAGCCATCAGCTCTTTCCAGGTGGCCATTCATTGCTAGGAAATGGGGCAGGCTCCAATTAGAAATAGCTACTTATATATAAACAGGGAAATATTCAGCAACCAAAAACTTCAAAATAAGATCAGCTGTCATTCTGATGTTTTCTCTATAAATTCTGGAAGCACCTTGAAGATAGGGAGATCATCTTTAAAATCTCATATATCATTCAGAAATGTATTTCTCCTTACCTTCAGCCTTAGAGAAATATTTCCACTATCCACTCAGCCAGACCCCTGATCTTTATCAAAGGGATTGAAGTGAATGAAGAGCATAGCTGGGGTTGGAACATTTCTGTAAGTCCCTCCCATTCCCTTCTCTGGCTCTGGTCTCTTTACACCCCAGAATGAGAGAACTGGAGTCTTGGCCTTCAAAGTCCTTTCTAGTTCCACATCTGAAAACCCTTAATCTGTGGTATTCATTTATAATATCAGATTATTGGCTTAATGTAAAATGTTTTTATGAGAGCTCCTGAAGAAATCCTCTATAGAGGATCTATAGCCTTCTGGAAGTTTTCAGTTCAAGACAAATAGTGTCAACTGAGTAGACCAAGAGGATGCAGCTGGGATATGAATTTTTTTTAAATAAAAGACTATATGTTTATTGGAGGACTTGAAAATAACTGTAAACCCAAACTTACTGGAAATCACTAGTTTTCTTGTTTTGATGCAGAGGGACTGGGGGAAATTTTGGCATTCTCTTACCAAATTGGGAAGACTTGGGAGAGGGAAGGGACAGAGAACTTTTTTTTTTTAATGTGTTTATATGCAGCCTGGCTTAGAAGCTACTGTTCTGCTGAGCCTAGAGCCAGGAAGACTTGGATCCAGATCCTGTTTCTGATGCTCATTAATTGTGTGACCTTGGGCAGATCATTTAATTTCTTTAGGCTTCAGGCCACTCACTATGGCTCAATTACCTAATCATAGACACTTTGCAATTTATGATAGTGGAAGAAATCCTCTCATAGGGAAAAAGTCATAGGCCCATTGAGATTTTCCTTAAATAATTAGAATATATTTTTCCCTGCTTCAGGGGGAGGATGTTCCAGAGAGGGAAAAAACATACTTTGGAATAAGAGTGAGTGGTATAAAGAAAGGCCTGAGGCTTAGGGGACTTGACTTCCTTTTGTGTGCCTGAAGAAATCCACAATTAGTACAGGTTCCTACCTCTATTTCCCCTGGGGTAATGCAAGGGACCTACATTCTTTCCAAGGTTCCCTCCAGTTTGAAAAATTACATTGAGACTTTGAACAGGTGAACCAATATGAGCAGAGAGACCAGGATTCAGCATGGGAAGGAATGAGCAAAGTAGGCAGTCAATCAACAATTTATTAAGTGCCTGCTATAGCCAAGGACTGTGCTAGGGGTTCTGAATGCAAGGACAGAAAAATAACAACCCCTGCTCTCAGAAAGCTAATGTTAGAATGAACAAGGAGTGAAAAACAGAGAGATTGAAGAAGAAAGACACATATGATATATGCATGTATATGTACAGAATACATATAAATTGAATATATGAGTATATTTGCATGCACTACTACTATATATAGGAGCATAAGTATTGTACACATGTCTATATGGTATATACTAGATTTACATGAATATGTGGATGACATGCCTGAACTAAGTTGACTTTTGTGATGAAGGGAGGAAAGGCTATGTTTCATGAGAACTGAAGCTAGAGAAAGTCGAAAAAGGAGAGGATGTGTGGGACATGCTAGTCAGTCACTTAATTTAATACTTGTGCCAGCCACAATTCTGAGCACAATTCAAATGCAAGAAATGAAATAATCTCTACTCTCAAGGGGCTTATATTCTAAGGGGGGGGAGGGCAGATAAGAAAGATACATTGGAGTTTATTTGGTTAAATATGGATCAAATAAAGTCAGTTCCCCATCCAAATTCTTTGGGGAAGAGAAGCACTAGTGACTGGGGGAATCAGACATGAAACCTTTTTCATGGAAGGTGGTGTTTGAGCTGCATCCATGGAGAAGTTCACTTAATGAAGACCTGTCAGTGGCCAGTAGATTTGAGATGCCTTAAAGCCAGCAGAACTTATAGAGGCAGGTGTGCAAGTCACAGAAAAGGCAGAAGAACTTGTGTTGAAACAGCCCCAGCTTGCAGAAGGCTGCCTCAGTTTCCTTTTAACTGAAAGTCACTGAGTCAAGGCCAGATGACCATCTGTTGGGGGAACTTGAGGTTTTCAGTCTGTTTTTGTTACCTGTGGGGTGAAGAGATAGCTCATTCTTATGTTATATAATCTGAAAGGCCTCAAAGGCCATCATGTACTGGGAGACATCTAAAATTGCTTTGGGAAAACACTGGGAACCCTTATTTTTATTTTGGAGATGGTAACCTATTAAGCACATATCATTCTGTAACTTAGTAGGGCCAAAGGGAATAGGCCCCTGCAGAAGGGTATTTTCATTGGAAAGAAAAATGAGTATCAGTGAAGGATCTGGAACATAATGTAGGTGCTGGGGGAGGCTAGACCCACACAATGTGTGAATCAAATAGCCAAGAGCTATCCCAAACAAAATTTCACTATTTTTCCTTTAGGGTCTTCACATAAGCTCAAATTTTGGGTTATATTAAAGTTTACAATGTTTCCTTCCAACCCTGAAGATAGTGTATAATCCCCATGTAAGAGATGAATAGGTGGCAAGACCTTCTCTGAAGGTCAGGGTTCTGTGTTCACTTTACTCTGCCACCATCTCCAAATTTGAACTCCCCAAACTACTTGTGATATGCATTGATGTTGAACTTGGTTACATCCATATTTAATTATCAGTAAGACCTTTGAGCTCTCACCCCAAGAAAAGAACGTTATTTTTCTCTTTTTGCATATGGGTGCTCTGATTTGCATCAGATTCAGTCAAATTTACGTACAATTAGAGAAGATGCTCTCTGTAGAATCAGACACATGTGAACTTTAAAATATGCACCAGGATTATTTTATGATAGGGAAAGCATTTGAGTCCCAGAAAGACACTGTGCCCAGTAGGCATATCTCCTTAGGCATACTTTCATTTGCCAAAATGACGTGCCTAGCAAATAAAAAATACACACTCTAAAGTCAAATGGCATCCGAACATCTACAAATCACTTCAAACTGCTTCATTACTTTCAATTTAAGCAAGCAACAGAATCAATATCTTCTTTTCTGAAAGACCCTTTTAGCATTCTTCTTCAAGAAATGATAGGTCTTTTTCAGAATTTCCATTGCCGTCTTCTGGATGCTATTTTCATTAATGGCCTTCTAATTAGAATTCTCCTTTTACATGGAACTTCAGAAAAGAACTTCTCTGACACATAAGTAACAGAAATAGTGATATCTCTGATAAGGAGACGGAGGCTCAGGGAGGTTAAATATTTCTCCTGACCTCCTGGCAGTGCCTTCTCATGACTAAGGACTCAACCCGTCCATCTTCTGATTCCCAGTCCAAGACTGAGCAGAGAGGTAGGGATGCTTCTCCTAATATCCATAGGAAAATGTGAACTCAGTCATTTCTCACTTAGAGAGACTCTTTTCATTTTAGGTATCATTCTTATCCATGGGGAACGAAGAACTATCCAAGTAAAAGATGAAAAGCCTGTCTTTCAAGTGGACTGGGGTTTGTTTGTCCTAATGAAGTTAACCTGCTAGGACTTCAGTCATTACTGTGTGATGGCCAAAGGGATAAGCTCTGCCCAAAGGGTATTTGAAGAGAAGAAGCCAATGCTGCAATGAATCGAGGATGCCTGCCCAGGGTCTTGATGCCCAGGATATGTGGCTGCCCTCTGTGGTGGCATAGCTGCTCCAGTCTCATCAAGGAATTCTTCAGTCAGAAAGCTGCAAGTTTCATTTGCTGGGAGGAAACAATACCTCAGGAGAACTTTCTGCCATTTAAAGAAAAAGATACTTTCTATTTTTTAAACAATTATTTGATCCTCAGGATTGCTGGAACTCTTTAACGATATGTAGTCTTCCTTGTATAAAAAAACAGGAACAGATTTGAAAAAGTGGGAAAAAAAAGATCCAAATAACAATTTAGGAGACTCACTGTATCCAATGATAATTTTAATAGAAATCCCAAACTGCAATTTGCAATTTAAATGAAATGGCTTGAGATCAACCACCTGGGTGCTAGTACACTTCAGGCTTGATACAGTGCAGACAGTATTTGCAAGCTGTAAAGCTTCAGAGAATAACTGTCAGTTTTTAAATTTTAGGCAAGAAGAATAGACTCTTATTCATGTACAGTGTGCATATGTCTGTATATATAAATGTATATAGATATATATATATAGATATATATTTCTCGCTCTATATAAATATTTTATGTTAAATTAAAAATAAATAGCTAGATGAAAGAAATGCTTTGCTGCTAATCAAACCTACAGGGCTCAATGAAAGTTGAAAAGATATATTCCCCGACTCTGAGATCCAATTGTCCCAATTCCAAGGCCTACCCTGTTGAAGTTTAAACAGTTTAAAAAGAAAATTATTGTGTAATGAATGTTAAGTTCTTGTAACCAATGTGAACTACTATAAAGAATGATATATATGTATTATATATATACATATACATATATATGTAAAACCCTTAAGATTTGTGTATTTATATTGATGTATCAGAATATCAAAATGCCAAATAATGATATATCCCTTTATAAATCTGGCTTTTGACTATAAGATGCAGGTCTAAAATGATCTTTGGTACATATGTGTCTATAGACTCATGTGTAATATACACTACTTCCTGCATAGCTAAAGTGTATTTTGACAAGACTTTCCAAAAACTTCCTATGCCAAGTCAGAACTTCCTTACTACAGGAGAGTACGCATCCTTTTCCTACCCTTTAAGAACCTTTAAATATGTAGCAATAAAGTGGGCCTAAATCTTACTTTCATTAAGAACTTTTACTGACTTGACTGATTATGAATCTCTAAGCTAATATATCTATTTAGTTCATTCTTTATTTTAAAATGACCTAAAGGCAAAGACCCATGAAGTATGATAGCCCTCTTATTGAGCTCTGTTCCTTATTTTAGCTAATATTTATATATTTGTAAAAATATGCATTCTCATAAAGTTTTTACTTAGACCTCTGAAAGGTATCAATAAGAATCTTTGCTACCAATCAATTACTTCAATGGCACTTTAGTTTAAAAATATGAAGGCAAAAAAAAAAAAAAGGTTTAGTCAAGAGTTTCCAAAGGCCTCCCTCTTCCCGATCATGAAAAAGCCAGAGTTCACGTGAGAAGTTGTGAGAAGTGATCATGTGAGAAGATCATGTTGGCATAGGTGCCAACAAAGTTCATCGGGGCATCTGTTTTTGCTCACTGTGGTCATATCACAAGATTAAAGAATACAAGTTTGTAATGGGAGGAGAGCATTTAAAATATCTGACATCTACTGAAAAGTTACAGGCAAAGTTAGAAGAAGCCAAAAACTTAACCTGAATTCAAATGTTTCTCATTGTTCTATGCTTCCTGAGATTGGGACTCTTAAATAGTCTCCTTAGGTAAGATTCAATGACAAGCAGGCGTCAAAATGATACCCTTTCCAACATCAGACTTTGTTAAGAAAGTGACCTCCTCTCTAACCCCCAAAATGTTTTCCAATGTTTTGTTCTTGCTGTTTTATAGTGTGTGCATTTGATTTTGATTTTGAGAGTAAAATGGCAATTTTTCCTGAAAGAGTTCAAATGTTTAGACCCTTCGATTGTTGAGGATGTCAAAAGTTACATCTCTTTTAAGTATAATAAAGGGGAGCCAAAAAATATAAGCAACAATAACAATCTATCCCCAGCCCAATAATAGCTTTCTGTCCTTCTATGCCAATATACATTACATTTTTTTTCTAAAAGAGAGCCAGTTTTTTCATTTGACCCCCTTTTATGACCATTGCCACACAAATGTGTATGATTCTCCTTGGGCATGAGCCATCAGGAGGGTACTACTTAGAACAAGGGCCCGCAAGAGTTACTCTACTTTCTCCAAAGAACTCACTGACTCCCTAACATATCAATAGGGAGAGTCTGGCTTATAGTGAAAGTTTATTAATTTTGCTTTTTGACTATCTTAATCATCTTCCTATGTGAACAAGTAGTCCTTTGAGCTGGAAGAGTCTTGATAATCTTTTATTGATTGCACTTTTCTTTTATTTTACCTCTCTTCTGTATAATTTGTAAATTATTTGTTGTGTAGTGAAAATCTCACTTAATTCATGTAATTCATAGAGACTTAATTCATGTAATTCATAGAGACTTAAGATTGTATGGATAGAATACAAATCCACTTTTTGGAATCACTTTTAATTCACAAATGCTTCAGTTAATTATGTTTTGATCCATCAACTGGGTCTGAATATGTGCTCTTGAATCTCATTTTACTTTTTTAAGTCTAGATTTAACATTCCCCATAAAGTGACTGACAATCACACCTGCTCGCTGGTGAACAAAACTGTCATCTCTCACCTATGTGCTCTGTAAGCCCATTTATGGCTAAATTTTCATGAGTTTCATAATAACTTGACCCCTGTACCAAAGGTTAGTGGTGAAGTTTTTTGGTAAATCCACTGAAGAAGTAGAGTGTAGATTTTGTTATTCTCATGTGCGATGGCTTTTGATGTCCATTGGCATTCTCACTTGGTTGGCAGACAGACAATCGCTAAGTTGCCCCAGACATGGCAATGTATAACACTGTTGATTAGGGGCCAATGTTGTCCTCAAGATTCCTGCCTTCAGCTGACCAGATGGAGATGAATGTTGGTAAAATCCAAGATTTTTTCCTGGGGTGGTTTCAACAGTGCCACAAATGTTCCCTATGCAGGTACTGTGAATATTTTTCCTGTGTGATGATCATGGCATTGCATGGTTATCCTTGATCAGTATTATGCAGCTAAAAAGCCACATTTTTGTCATTTGTTTCCTTAGATGTACTTTCTTGAGTAGGAGGGTCAATGGGAGAGGAAATCGGTCTGTCCATGCTTTAGTTTTTATTGGTTTGATTTATTTTTTTAACCTCCATTCCTCTGAAAATAACCTTAGCCTTCTATATGAAGATAGAAAGTCTACTCTTTGCTTTTGCATTGCCTTTATCTTGCTTTTTTCCATTGACTATTTACTAGGGCACAGAACAGATGCTGTCAATGCAAAAGGGGCATGGCCAAAACAATTCCTCAGAGACATTTTGGAGATTTAACTCCAGGGAGCCCAGAACCAAAAAACAATTAACCCATCTCTTAGCCTTAGTTGCTTAGATGAAACTCCTTCCAAATATTCACCTCCTTAAGTTTGGCTTCTAATTACAATTATTGGTCATATGTACATATTTATATCTGTATCTATCTATCTATAGATATAGATATAGATATAGATAGACATATACATGTTTTTTATTTATGGAGACCTACACCAAGAAGGCAAGAATGTATTTAGGATCTGTGTGTGTGTGTGTGTGTGTGTGTGTGTGTGTGTGTGTATACCTCTATGTGTATAATTTTATATATCACATTTATACATGTATCTCCATATACCACTTAAATTGTATTAATTATTCTAATGAAAAATTTACATTCTCAATTAGTGAATTTTAGCTAGACTTTGTTTTTTTCAGTCCACTGCTGTTTTGCACAGCATTTGTATCCGTTAATATATTAATAAGAAGCACGTGTTTTCTGGAAAGTCCTGTGTGTCATTATGGTCAAATTACAGGTAGTCCAGAAGACATTCTTGTTGATTATATACGTGACCTGGAATGTGATTGTTTCAAACATGTGCCTGGAGGGGCCCAATAAGTTCTTGAGCAAAGCCATGAGCTTCATGATTTAAAAAAAATAGAAGTCTCCTTGACTATCCTTTTAGCATATCCTTACATGCATGGATAAATGGTTGAGTTTGATTTCATTTTCAAAGACATGGACCTGCCCATAAAAAAAAATCTTTAGTTTTTGCAAAGATGTGCAAAACTGTTTCCATAAAATACATAGGGATTTGTGCCAGGTATCTGAGAGTGGTGAAAAGTCATCTATGAAAATAATTTAAAAGCCCCATATCTTAGCTCACAAAATAATATTCTTCAGTCAAGAATAGTCCATCATTTCAAGTACTTCTCTCTTCAGCATTGTAAAGGCTCACAGAGCTCTTCTTGATAACATAACTCCCCTGTTGAATAAAACTAAAGCAAAGACCCTTGACCTCTGTGAATACCCCTTCAGTCTTCTTTTGAGTAACTAGGGTAGTTTTAAGACTATTTCACCCTAAGGAATACAGGCAGTATTTTTTAAGCTCCACAGAATTCAAGTGAGGTAGAGAAATCATCTGTTTTCAGGTCAGTGATTTCCAAGTGACTCCATCTTTAAGAATTGGGAGGCAGGTTCTAAAGGGAAGATTTGTAGAGGATCCCCTAGTCCATGTTGGTAACTTTGGTTTTCTACCAGAAGGAATACTCTAGTATTTTAGCAGTAATCTTTTTTCCCTTCTCTTGGGAATTCTAGGGTAAATCCCATACATAATATGAGAGTCCCACCTGGGTTACAGTTGGATATGCCTTTAGAGGTTCTGCTCATTGTTGCCAGAAATACCTGCAGAGAGAGCCCTAGAGTGGCAGAGGCATTGCCATCCTTTTCTGGAGGTATGCAAAGACTATCTTTTCTTATCCCCCTTCCATTCCTCCCCCTTCCACTTTATGTAGTAGTTTGTGAAGTTGTTTTTTTTGGATTTGTTTTTTGGAATTTCCTTTGGGGTATTCCAAGAAAAGCCAATGATTCCCAGAAGAAGCATAATTATCAATCATCTTTCATTTTCTTGCAAATGAGGTCCTTTCACCTAACATCAGGGAATGAAGACCACTGTATACTGTAGAGCAAACATGGGAAGAAATATTTCAGATTTTTTTTCAGGTAAGTCCAGGCAATTTTGAAGAATCATTCATTTAGACAGACTGAAAAGAAGAACTAGAGGTTGTTTTAGTTGTTTTCAGAAAAGCAATTGATAATCAAACTGCTGAACGATTCCATCATTTTTCCAAACCAACAGTCAACAATTTAAGAAATTCTTGCAGTACATTTTTCCCACTTGCATTAAGCTGATCAGAACTGAATTATAATGCTTCCTGTAGTCTATTGTTCCCAGTGACAGTTCATGAGGTTCACATAGAAAAAGATGTGAAACTGGTAATCTCACATGACCTAACCATATCTCTCTTCTAGATGATCACAATCCAGAAATGTGCAGGCACAAAAGACTCTGGCTATGGAATGTTAATGTATACTGTATTATCTCTTTTCCTGTCACCTTAGACAATGATCTTTCCTTTACTCCCTGCCTTTCCAATAGTCTAACTCGGAGTAGTCTGTGGAGAACCTGGTTTTTATCATTAGTGGAAATATTTTTAACGTCCTGTCTGTGGGGGATATTGGAAGTGAGAGAGGCGATCAGATTTTCTGGGCACCCTTGAGACATTCTGAAGACACACAGACCCTTCATGGATGAATACAGAGACACATGGGCAAGCTGCTAGGTGATCCTAGCATTAAGGTAGAACTAGTGTGAGATTGAAACAAAGAAATGCTCCTATGAAATCTTTATGTGAGAAATGTGAGCAAACTTTATTTTTGCTATTGATATGTTATGTCAAATGTGGATGGAAATAAAACTATTTTCAGTCATTTTGAAAACATTGTTATCAATTTATTTCTACAAGAACACATGCCATTTTGAATAACATTTTTCTATATTATAGAATGCAAGCTTTCTGAGGGCAGATACTTGTTCACTGTCTCAGTTTTATAAATAAGCATTTGGATCTGCTTGGTTGAAATGGTTAAATTTACCAGCCACCTCTGGATCCAGGCTGGAAACTGTCTGGACACCCAGAAATTGGACCTGGAATGAACTTCCAAGCAATGTGACTTTATTTTTAATTCTTCAAGGACGTCTGGTTTTGTCTGTGTAAGTATTCCCTTCATGGATCACCATCAACAACTTAGGAAGGGAAAAAAAATGATTCTTCTGCAGCAAACTTAGGGATGGACCCAACTTAGCCAGGCTGAGTCTAAAGGCACAGAATCCATTAGACAGTGTTTACTCAAAGCTTTTACACTTTGGTAGGCCCTACCCCAATTTCCACTGGCTTGGGGTTTGGGCCACAATTATCACTTCCATTACACTGTGAGATACTGGAGGAGGATTTTAATAGAAGGATGACCCTTAGTCCTAAGAAAATAATTTTTTTGATTTTTTTTTCATTTTTTTGGCTTGTTCCTTGGAAAAGCCCTATTTGATGATGAAGAATGAAACTTCTTCAGGGAAATGGTGGCACAATATGAGTTGGAGGTGGCTATGCACCTTATATTTAAAATATTTATTAGATCTAAAAGTCCAGAACTGCAAGCTTGGTGAATTGGCCTGACAAACAATTGAGAAGTTAACCACCTTTTCCACATGTACTTGTGTTTGACCAGTAGAGCTGGAAGTCATCTGGAGAGAAAGAATGGGGAGAACCATCCCTATCTTCTTAAAATTTTGTGGGGCACAATCTTTTTTCCTTAATTTAGCTTTTTCCAAGTAGAAACAAATGGATTCTTCTTGATAATTATGTTTATATAGCAGAGAACAGCAATTAAATATATGAATTAAAGACTATAGTTGATGCTCATTGCAAATCACATTTTGAAAAATATCTCTTTAAGCAAAGGCCAAAGGAAAATCTCTCCCATTTTTAAAGATATAAGCTCCATGGGGAGGGAGAAAAATGTAGAATTCAACATCTTACAAAAAATAAATGTTGAAAACTGTCTTACATGTAATTGGAAAAAAACGAAAAAAATCTCAGTCATTTATACCACATTAAACATGCAAAAGTACTGTCTAAAATGTATATACCTTAATTGAAAAATATTTTGTTGCTAACCATCATCTGAGCCTTTAGCAAGTCATAATCTTTTTGCTGTTAGAGGGTCTAGCTGTTAACGGTAGTGATTGCTGAAGACTAGGATGACTGTAGCAATTTCTTAAAATAGGACAATAATAAAGTTTGCCACAATTGACTCTTCTGTTCATCTGAACACTTAAAAGACCTTTGTAGGGTTATTAATTGACCTGTTTTAAATATCTTTGTGTCTCAGACGATTGGGAGCCCCAAGGAGATGGAAAGAAACTGGAGAATGACCAGTAGGTGGAGCAGTCTGAACATGCACAACATTTATTCAGTTTGCCATCTTATAAGGGCATGGTTCGTGGCACCCTAAAACAGCTATAAGAGTAACATCAAAAATCAGCTTACCATAACACATAACAATAATGAAAAAGTTTGAAATATTGCCAGAATTATCAAAATGTGACAGACAATAGATTTTTGGGAAAATGGCCCAAACTGACTTGCTTAAATTAGGGTTACAATAAACTTCAAAATGTTAAAAAAAATGAAAAGAAAAAGGCATGCTGTATATGTGAAGGTCAATAAAATAAAGCACAATAAAATGAATTATGTCCAATACTTAACTATGAACATATTATAGTACCCTTACCCTACCAACAGAGGCTTCAAGAGGATTGCAGAAAGTGATACACTACTTGAGGAGCTCCTCAATTCCCAGGGATTAAAATCTCATCACTATACTGATGATTCTTAGATCTAATTACCCAGCCCTGCCCTCTCTGCTGACTTCCCATCTTGAATCTCCAATGGCCTGATGGACATAATGAACTAGATGTCTTCTAATCATTTCAACATGTCTAAAGTTGAACTTCGATCATATTACTGAGCTACTGAATATTGCCAGAGGAAGTCAGCATTGACTGGGACCATTCCAAATTCACCACTCATTTCTATTAGACCCTCACTGCTACTTGGCAAAAGTGTATTGTGACATGATTAACTCCATGTACAACTTTCCTTAGCAGCTGTTGCAAATGTTCTTTTCTTTCCTCAAGGGTTTGATACTATTCCTGCTGCTCCCCCTTCAATCCCACCCCAGCCAACATTCATCTCCTACTTTACAGAAAAAATCAGATGATTCATCACGAGTTCCTTCATTTTCCCTACGAAAGACCTCAAACCCCTCAACTTTATCACTTCATTTCTCCGCTATTTCCCTTAAAATCCTCTCAGTTCTAGCCCTACTGGCCAGTGCCCATTCTAGGCCTCCTTTAGATTTGGGTCTGTTCAGAATCACTCTTTTGCTCATTTCTAATTTCTCCCTGATGCTGACCTTATCTGCCTACTGACATGTTCAGGTGCCCCTAACTTTCACTTTTGATTAAGGGGTATGTGGTTATTATTTTCACATATATTGTTATAGGGTCTTTTTGACTCTGTTTACTTCACTCTGCAGTTCATGTAGATCTTTCCATATCTCTTATGTTTTCATCACATTCATAAGATCTTATAGCACAGTAATATTTCATTATATTCATGGGCCACTAGCCATTCCCCAATGAGCTTTTACTTTGTTTCCAATTCTTTGTTATCATAACAATTTTTGTGATAAATAATTTGGTGTCTATGGGGACTTTTTTTCTTGTCAAAGACCTCATTGGAGTATAAGTCTAGTAATCAGTTCTCTAAGTCAAAAATTATGACATTTAGCCACTTTATTTGCATGATTCCAAATTGCTTTCCTGATGATAGCGCTGATTGAAACCTCCACTGACAATGTTTTAGTGTGTGTATCTTCCTGAAAGCTCTCTAGCATTAGTTATTTCCTTCTTTTCTGATCTTCACTAATGTTTGCAGTGTAAAGGGAATCCTTAGGTTTATTTTGATTTTTAAAGCTTTTTGTTATTAGTGATTTGGAACATTGCTTCCCATGGTTGTTAATAATTTGTGATGCTATTGAGAACTGTTTTGAAGCTCATTATCTTCTACACTAAGCCCTTCCTTCCTCTAAATATTTCTATTTCTATTATATATACCCATCTTCCTCCCAGTCACTTGGCTTTGTAACCCAAGAGTCATCCTTGATTCTTAGTTCTCTTTTTCATCTCTTCATATCTAGCTACTAAATCTTGTTGATTTTGCCCCTGGGACATCTGCAGCACTGATCCCATTTTCCTCAGTACTGTGGCCATCACTGTAATCCACTGACTCATCAAATCTTACTTAGACTATTGTAATTGTCTCCTTGCTAGTCTCCTTATTTGAAATAATCTTTCTCCTGCCTAATCCATCCTTCCACTAATGTCAAAATTATGCTCTTCCAGTCCAGTTCTCACTGTAACTCTCTTCAAGTGACCTTTTATGGCCTTCAGGGTAAAATAGAAACACATTCAGAATCACAGATTTGCACTGGCTATCGCCAATGTTTAGAATGTCCAGGCTCCTTGCCCCTCTGAATTTCAGAATCCTTATCTTTTTTCCTTTCTTCCAAATTCAGTCCAGGAGCCAGTCACCTCCTTGAAGTCCTCCTGGATGCAGGCTCACCCCATACCCAGGTGTTAGTGTTCTCTTCTTCTTTAAATGACTTTTGCTGACTTGTCTCTGGATTTTGTTTCATAAAAGATGACTTTGTCTTATCTCATTTTGTATCATCACTCCTAGCAGAGCCTTTAATCTAACAACCAATCAATAAGCAGTCATTAAAGTGCTTATAATGTGCTAGGCACTGTCCTAGGTGCTGAAGATACTGAAACCAAAATGAAACTGTACTTTCTGTCCTCAAAGAACTTCCATTCTATTGAGGAGAAAAAACTTGTACACAGAAAAGCATATACAAAATGAAGACTGGACTGTGATCTCAATGATTATGTTTTATATATATATATATATATATATATATATATATATATATATATATATATATGTAATGTATATGTATCTATAATATCTCATATGGATAATATTTACAAAGAAATACAAAGTATAGGACAGGTCACCAGCAGTCTGAGACAGCCTCATGTAGGCAGTGATGTTTGAGCTAACATTTGGAAAAATTGGGGATTCTAAGAGGTGAAAATGATTGGAAATCTTGCACAAAGCAGACCCTTCATATTGGATGCATTGACATCCACATAGACTAGGAGACCTAGAGAAAGCTCCTCCCCCACCTTCCTCTGCCTCAAACATATTGCATGTGCACTCAATAAAGAATTTATTGGGAAGTATAGACAAACATTATACTGGATGTGAATTCAGTAGCAAAGTGCCTGAATATAGTTGAAGCTTAAATATTTATCAGCTGACTGACCCCTTAGCTCCCCTCTCATTGACAACTAAACAGTCATAGAACATGCTAGGATACCTTCCCTTATTCATAGCTATTGGTTCCAGTGACATCTCAGGGTAGTGAGATGTGGTCTACATTTTGCTTTCTTCATCCAACAGGCACCCAATTAGATCCAAGGCAGTGTGCTGTGTTTACAAAGACATAATATGAAACAGATCTTAACTCCAGGAAGTTTACCTTCCACTGGAATGGCTTCCACTGGAAGTTCCTTGTCCTTTACCCCAGCACCACCTAGGTAAGGATTTCTATAGGAACTGTATGTTTTTACAATAATTACAGGCAAAAATGCAAGGATATATATAGCAATGTCAATGAAGTTTCATCCCCAATGCCAATCATGAAATGATCATTTCTATGCAATAGTGTCTTCTAGAATCAATGAACAATCTGAAGTTTTATACATATAACATTAGGCAACTGTCATGTATGGAGAGAGCATTATATTTGGATTTGAGATTAGAACCCCTGGCTTGACAGGTGTTATCCACTTACTAGTACTGTGGTCTTGAGTAAATGTCTCTAAGAGTTTACTCATCTGTGAAATGAAAAAATGATTCTGGTTATACCTTAGATTTTTTTTTAGTTTTCACAAGGCACTGGGGTTAAGTGGCTTGCCCAAGGCCACACAGCTAGGTGATTATTAAGTGTCTGAGGTACTCCTGACTCCAGGGCCACTGCTCTATCCACTGCACCACCTAACCACCCCATACCTTAGATTTTTAAAAAGGAAAAAGTAGCTAAATGGAAAGATGACTATTCTTGGAGAGGCAAATAAAGGAATTGTGGGAGTTAGTTGGTTTTATCATGGTGTCAAAAGACAAAATAAAACATTTCCTTGTATGCTTGATCATTTCATATTGCAATGGTATTTATGAATATGTAAATGGACTACATAAGGCTTTTGAAATACTTGTGCTAATATCTAATATCTATTTTTGAAGATGAGGTGGATTAGAAGTTCTCCAAAAAACAATCAGATCTTCTAAAAGGTATCAACATATACCTCACTAATCAGTAACTCACTAGTGGGCATTGAGGAAGAAGGTAAAAAATACATTGGCAAATATATTTGGAGTAAAAAAAAAAAGAGGAGATATTACTTTCAGGTAGTTCCAAGTCTTACATATCTAGATCATGAATACTTTCTTCAAGAAAAGAATCAAGCAGAATTGGACATAGCAAACACCAAATAATATCAAGAACAAAATAACTTGCTTATATTTAAACAAATGGGAAAGGACTTCTAACCTATAGGAGAAAGAATTTTGAATAATAGCAAGGGAACATGCAAAAGCAATCAAGAATAGCAAGAGTTTTAAATATAAACTTATTTCTAGAACCTTTCATGGGAAGACACTGAAGATTGATGGGCACTATGTCTTCATAAAGTTGTAAGAAGCAGTGGAAGGAAAACAAATGATCAGAAAACATAAAAGGAACCAACCAAGTCAAATTATTTCGAGAGAATTTAAGGATGAAATTGGAAAGGAGACAACAAACATGAAAAATGGGAAAGGTGTATAACAAATGATTTTCTATCAATGACAATATGACTAGTATATTTGGACTCTCACATCACAATCTTAAATATAAATGCTGAAAGGCAATAAAAATTATGTGTGATGGTACACATCTGTAATCATTATTGAGGAAGCTGAGACTGGTGAATCACTTGAGTTTGGATGTTTTGATATGCAATATGCTAAACTCAGTTATGATCAGGTCTCTAGAATTAAATGGAAAAATGAATTGGATTGCCTTTGGGAAATGGTGAAGTGGTTTTAATGACCCTGATGCTCTACATGAAAAAAATTATATTTTATAATCAATACGCTTTTGGTGATGCTGTATAACTATGAATGAGAAACTACTATAATTTCCAAAGGACTATAAAGTGTGATATTAAAAGTGTGGTAAAATAGGTATATGGTGGACATGAATAAGCGAAATGAAGAATTATCTCTAGTTCAGAGTATTCACAGGTAGCTGTTTGGTGACTATTTTGTCTGCTTACAGCATTTTGACATAAAAGGTTTTTAACTGGCTGCTGAGGTGGAAGAAGGAATGTACATGCAGAAGGAACAAATGGATGAAAATTCACTTTTCTTTAATAACTGTTTTAGTGAAGGAGAACTATTCTAAACTTCTGAGTAGGGAGAGTGGTAAAAGTAGCTGTAGTTGATTTATCTCTGTGGAACCATGAATGCATGGTCACCTCTGCTTCTACTCTTTTTTTCTTGATCTCAGGTAAGTGGGTATTAAAGGAAAAAAAATGGATAGATCCTGTCTTTGTGAACTTCAAAGGTCAGAAGACCACCTGAAGTTCAAGAAATGAAGTCTGTAGTGGAATCTGCTAGTTACCACAACAAGTGAACTGGAACAGAGAAGCAACCTGTAGGAGCCAGTTCAAAAGTAAATTGATTCAACTATTGAGACACCATGTCCTGAAAGTAAGAGAGTGTTACCAACTATGATATACTCAAAAGTTGGTGGAAAGAATGTTTGTGGTCACCTCTTGATGTCTGAGCCTCCTTTTCCTAGGGACTGAGGGGTAAGATGACATCTGGTTTTGTAGGTTTTTGTTCTTTGGGTCTTATATAACTTCTCGATAAATATTTCTTTGTGAAAACTACTTGATATTAATTAGTTAATTGATACTGAGTAAAGGAAAATGGGAAAGTGATGTTGGGGTGCTAATCTCTAGTTACATGACATGGAGGAGACAGGAACTGGCTACTTGACATGGATAATATAGAAGATGGATGTTTGTGAACCATTAGTCACAAGTATTAGAGAAAGATACCTCCCTCTGGATCGCTCCTAGAACTCTGAAGGGAGACTTACTTCTAGTAACCAAACCTGCTAGTCATTCCAGCTGTAGACTGGAAGGATAAACTGTGTATATCTCTCTCTCTCTCTCTCTCTCTCTCTCTCTCTCTCTCTCTCCATATATACCATATATGTGTACATGTATGCATATGTGTTTGCACATGTACCACACACATCAAAACATACAAATGTCTACATCTAGTGCATGTATGTGCATGTGTGCTATAAAGAATAAATAATGAAGTAGTGATTGAAATGAAGAGCTTTTCTATCATAGGCTGCTGTTGTTGCTAAAGCAACAGTAGAAGTCCAGCAATGAGAAAATGGGCCACTGTTCAGTTTCCCTTGGCTTTTTTGCCATCCAACATCAAATGTGCCAGACTTATAAGTTAGGGGGATACAAAGAAACTCCCAGACAATATGATGAAATAGATAGGCTTGTAGACTTGTTATCAAGACCTCCTCAACTCCCTACCCTTGGACCAATTCCAGCTCTGCCACCAACTGGCTGACTGCATGAACTTTCTGAGCCTTAATTTCCTTATCAAACAAAAATGAGGAATTTTGACTAGAAGAGTAAGTTTTAACATTCAATGATCCTGTCACTGGCTTTGAAATTGGCTTTGGGTAGGGAAGAATTTGGGAGTCTGGCAAAGTGCTAGGGATTGTTAGGCAATCCATCAACCTGATTGGTTTCTCCTCCCAGCATGCTCCATAATATAATCATAATAAAAACATTTTAATTTAAATACTCATCTCACCAAGACGTCCCCAAGATTAAATTGGAATTTAATTTAATTATATGGACAATGTCACAGATTGAAATGGACTATTTTATGAAGTTCCTTGATTCAGATAGTAAAGAAATAGCTTCTCTAGTAGCCTATTTCTGTAGAAATAGCCTGATGATTTTCCCCAAAGTGAGTGACCTTTATGATGCTGGGGAGGTTTAAGTGATGTGCTAGGGCCTCTGTATTACATTTGAATGGGAAAAAAAATCTCTGTTTTAGCTTCTTTTTTCTTGCAGCCCAAGTACTCTTGATGCAGAGGATCCACCAGGTTCACCTGCCATTTCCCTTATTGATTGATGTCCTTTGGAAAACTCATTTGTCCAGGACATGGGGTCTCAATAGTTGAATCAGCTTACTTTTGGACTGGCTCATACAGGATACTTCTTTCTTTTAAAATAATTCTGTTCCCAATAATAAATGTAGTATAGTAATGATATGACAGTCTACATTCTATGTCTTATTTTCTTGTTATTCCCCCCAACTTTTCTTAGGATATGGATTTATGATTTGATTCCTTTGGTTCCCACCCTTTTGTTAATCAAAATATCCATCCATGCCAAACACTGTGGTGGATGTTGAGGATACAAAAGGTAAATGAAACATCCCCTTCCTTTAGTCAGCTACCAAAATGTATCCATTTATTATTATCCAGCATTACCTAGGCCTTCTCCTATACTCCAAGACTGTTTGGGTAGATTGGGGAAAGTACTAGACAACAGAATTGAATGATCATTCCAAAAACATGATGCCTCTTCTTCTGTGTCTCTAACTCAACTTTTGTGCCACTAGATGGATGGGAAACCAGAAAGTCACTTACTCTTCATAAAACTGTCATTCTCCACAAAGGGGATGGAGGAGATGAATTCACATATTCAGCAGCTGATGGAAGTGTCTAGGTATCTGAGGATGGTGGTGCCCTCCATAGAAAGAAGAAAGTTGTTCACTTTCTCTTCCTTCCTTCCTTCCTTCCTCATGGCCACATGGTTTGAGCTTTGTTAACTCCTGGATGGTTCTCCATCTTCTTTCCAATGTTAATTAATATGGTACTGATCATGCCAAGAAAAAGGACAAAGATCTATAGTTATCAAAGCATATGGAAGATACTGGAATGCCCTTTTCTACAACAATATTACAAAAATGCCTTGGATCATAGAATGTTCACTGAAGTAATCATCTCTCTTGACCAGGACATTATAGCTTTGTAGATACAGTTTAACATGGCATTATCATTGTTGTCTCCTTCCCAATTTAGGAACATGATGACTTTTTGGATGTGTTTTTTTCATACATGTTGTTGTTCTGTCATTTTCAGTTGTACCCCACTCTGTGAGACCCCATTTGGAGTTTTCTTGGTAAAGATGCTGAGTGGTTTGTCAATTTCTTCTCTATTTCATTTTACAGAGGAGAAAACTGAGGCAAATAGGGCTAAGTAATTTGCCCAAAGTGACACAGTTAAGTTGCTGAGGTCAAATTTGGACTCATTATCCTGACTCTCTGAACCTGATGCTTTATCCACTCTGTCAGCTGGTTGCTCCTTTTTTCATAACATTGCTATTTTTAAAAAAATCAAAAAAGCTAATTCAACCTTTGACCACATCAAAAGAGGCATAATGTCCTGGGCTAAGTGCATTCTTCTGTGTTCTATACTGGGTATGCTATCACTGGAATATCTCAATCAATTCTGAGGCAGGTAGGTGTGGACAGAGTGCTAGGAGTCAGAAGATCTGAATTCAAATTCTGATTTAAACACTGTGTCACTCTGGACTGGTCACTTTGCCTTCATCTGCCACAATGTTCTGATTAGTTAAATGAAGATTATAATAGTACCAAATCCCATGATCCTATGGATAAGCTTTGTCTTATCCTGTACCTACCAAGACTTCTGAGACAAGAACAGGGTTCTTCCCACAGATTCTTCAGTTTCAAGATGGCAGTTTCTCATGACATTCTTCACTAGATGTGGTAAAATGGGAAGTGTGCTGGATACAGAAAGGACATGTCTTTGAATCCTGTCCATCCCACTTAGGACCTTCCAAAAAAGTGAATGCATGATATCACCTTACTGGACCAGTGAATGTCCATGTGTTGATGCACAGAATTCTAGATCTAAAGCTGGAAAGGGACCTAGAGACCATAGGCATAAAGAAATTAAATGACTTAGCATCATAGAGCTAAATGGGACTTGAGAAACTCTCCAGTGCAACCCTTCATTTTATAGATGAGTAAACTGAGTCACGCAGGGTTCCAAGGTCTTGTCAAAGCCATTGGACCCTGAGATTGGATCTGCATCCAGAAGATCTTTTTGACCAAACCCCAAAATCAATCAACCAGCTCATGTCAAGAGATTGAGGCAGGGGGATGTTTAAAATGATCCCATCCTCTGAACTGGATAACAGTATTTTCCTAGTCTATGACATAGACCACCTAAAATGTCATTAATTCTGATTAGCCAAAGCCTTAGACTCCTTTGCAAAGACTTAATTTCTTGGCCTATGGGAGACCTTCTGTGCTCTACCCTGGTCATGCTGTAGTTGGAAAGTATGATCAGTTCTGAGTCAGCTAGGTGGTATGTGGATAGAACATTGAGCACAAAGCCAGCACTGCTGCCCACCAAAGTCCAGGATTATAGCACATTATTAGAGCATATTTCAGTTTTCCAAAACAAACTGCTGGGGGTTATAGAACTGAGAAATTCTAATTCAGAAGTGCTTTGTTTATTCATCAGGCTCCTCTTGTTTCTTGGGAACTGTCAAGGTGTATTCATTTAGATTGGAAGATTTATTGGGATTTTTTTTAAGTGAAGTCATTATCTATAGATTTCTCTCACCTGGAGTCTTTAAATACACCTTCATTCATTCAAAAATATTTAACATATGTTATTTATATTATGGAATCTTTATTTTAAAAATTGTCTTAAAAACCCTCTTAAGTTTTTGCATACACACTTTCTGTTAGGTTCCAGAAACCCAGAGGATCCAAGGATTTAGAACTGCAGATGCTTCTTGGGTTCCAGGTTCCCTTGCTAATAGTGCTGATATTCCTAATCCCTCAGCAGATGAGCTAGGACAGTAGAATAGTAGTAAAGAAAATTAATTAATTGATGTTATGCATCAGAACCCCTTGATCCAATTTCTCAGAATGGAAAGAGGACCCAAGGCAGCCCTGAGTATGAGAGGATATGGACAAACTCAAAGCTAACACTTTGCCAACAAATTCAATTAAAAAGATGTACAGGTTGTTATAAGGGCACTATTAATTAAAAGAATCTTTTGGGTACCTTCTTTGTGCAGTGTATATTCCTGGATACAATAAGTTTTAGGAAGGCAGAAAAAAATAATTGGATGGGCTGGCAAAATGAGGGAGTAGGTCAGAATTTATCTTTACACACACCTTTACTTCCTGTCCTGACACCTTTTGTCTTCCTTTGGGAGTTCAGTTCCCTAGAGTTTTTCCACTCTCTTTCCTGTCAATACCCACTCTTTTAAAAAGAATTTTTTATAAACTTTTATTTGTGTTCCAGTTATATAAAATAGTAGTTTCTACCTATCATTTTTTGGTAAGGTTTTGAATTTTACACTTTTCCTCCCACCCTCTCTTCACTCACCTCTGCCCCCCTCCATGCAAGGCATTCTGATAATCTTTCCATTTCTATGCATTGAATGTGTTGAGAGAAAAAATATGTCCCTGAGGAAAAAATAAAATATTCAAAATAGCAAAATTATTTTAAAAAAACTTGAAAGTAATTGTCTTTGGTCTTTGTTTAAACTTCACAGTTCTTTCTCTGTATACAGATGGCATTCTCCATCACAGGTACCCTAAAATTGTCCCTGATTATTGCAAGTTGATCATTACTCCATGTGAATTTAGGATGCATAATGTTCTTCTGGTTCTGCTCATCTAGCTTAACATCAGTTTTTGCAATCTTCCCAGGCTTCTCTGAAATCCCATTTCTCCTGATTTCTAATAGAGCGATAACATAGACATACCACAAATTTGTTCAGCCATTCCCAATTGATGCACATCCCCTCAATTTCCAATTCTTTACCACCACAAACAGAGCTGGTGTGAATATTTTTGTATAAGTGATGTTTTTACAATTACAATTACAAATTGCTCTCCAGAAACTACCATTGTATATAACAATGTATTAGTGCCCCAGATTTCCCTCATCCCTTCAAACATTGATCATTGTCCTTTCTGGTCATATTGGCCAATCTGACAGCTGTGAGAGTACCTCAGAGATGCTGCAATTTGAATTTCTCTAATCAGTAATGATTTAAGATCAATTTTTCATATGACTTTAGGTAGTTTTGATTTCCTTTGCATATCCTTTGACCATTTGCCAATGGAGAATGACTTGTTTTTTATAAAATTGAGTTTTGTCAAAAATACTGGATATAAATTTTTCCCAAATTTACATCATTTCTTTTTTTTAGGTTTTTTTTTACAAGACAATAGGGTTAACTGTCTTGCCCAAGGCCACACAGCTATGTAATTATTAAGTGTTTGAGGCTGGATTTGAACTCAGGTCCTCCTGACTCCAGGGCCAGTGCTCTATCCACTGTACCACCTAGCTGCCTCCAGTTTGTTTGGTCATAAACTGCTTCCCTTTCCATAGATCTGACCAGTAAACTATTCCTTGATCTCCTAGTTTGCTTATAATATTGTCTTTTATGTCTAAATCCTGCACCAATTTTGATCTTATCTTGGTATAGAGTGTGAGATGTTGGTCTAATTCAAGTTTCTGCCATACTACCAATTTCCCCAATGGTTTTTTTCAAAGAGAGAATTCTTATCCCAGAAGTTGGGGTCTTTGGGTTTATCAAAGAAATTACTATAATCATTTCCTGCTTTCATATATATATGTATATATATATATATATATATATATATATATATATATACATTCTTTCTCTTTTATATCTAGTCTATTCCACTGATCTACTACTCTATTTTTTAGTTAACAGTTTTGAGGACTGATGCTTTATAATAAAATTTTAAATCAGATAAGACTAAGCCACCTTCTGTTCACTTTTTTCATGAAATCCCTTGATGTTCTTGACTTTTTGTTTCTCCATATAAATTTAGTTATTAATTTTTCTAGCTCATTGAAGTAATTTTTTTGGAAGTTTAATCGGTAAGGCACTAAATAAATGGTTTAAATTGGGTAAAATTGCTATTTTTATTATTTTAGCTTGAGCCTGTCCACGAGCAGTTGATATTTGCCCAGTTATTTAAATCTGACTTCGTGTGAAAAGGATTTTTATAGTTGTTTTCATAGAGTTTCTGAATCTGCCTTGACAAGTAAACTCCCAAGTATTTTACATTGACTGAAGTTATTTTGAATGGGATATCTCTAGCTCTTGCTGCTGTATCTTAGTAGTAATACGTAGAAATGCTGAGGATTTTGTGGGTTTATTTTGTATCCTGTGACTTTGCTAAAGTTGCTAATTGTTTACAATATCTTTTTTAGATAATTTTTTAGGGTTCTCTAGATATACCATCATGTCATCATCTACAAAGAGTGGGAGCTTTGTCTCTTCCCTCCCAATTCTAATTTGTTTTTCTTCTCTTATTGCTGAAGCTAACATTTCTAACACAATATTGAATAGGAGTAGTGATAATGGGCAGCCTTGTTTCACCCCTGATCTGATTAAGAATGCCTCCTGCTTATCCCCATTGCATGTAATACTTGTTGATGTTTCAGATAGACAGTTCTTATAATTCTAAGGAACAATCTATTTATTCCTATGCTCTCTAGTGTTCTTAGTAGGAATGGATGTTTTATTTTATCAAAGGCTTTTTCAGCATCTATTGAGATAATCATATGTTTTCTGTTAGGTTTTTTATTGAAATAATCAATTATACTGACAGTTTTCCTAATATTGAATCAACCTTGCATTCCTAGGATTATCCTAGTGATAACTTGCTGTAATCACTTTGCTAATATTTTATTTAAGATTTTTGCATCTATATTCATCAGGGAGATGGGTCTGCAATTTTCTCTCTGTCTGACTCTTCCTGGTTTAGAAATCAGCACCATATTGATGTCATAGAAGGAGTTAAGCAGAGTTATGTATTCAACCATTTTTCCAAAGAGTTTATGCAAAATTGGAACCAATTGTTCCATAAATGTTTGATAAAATTCTCTTGTTAATCCATCTGGCCCTAGAGATAGGGAGTTCAATGATGGCATGTTGAATTTTTTTTTCCTGAGATAGGGTAATTTAGTTATTTTATTTCCTCTTCATTTAACCTGGAAAGTTTATATTGATATAAATATTCATCCATTTTGTTTAGATTATCAAATTTATTGGCATATAGTTGGGCAAAATAGTTTCAAATTATTACTTTAATTTCCTCATCTTTGGTGGTGAGTTCACCTTTTGCATTTATGATACTAGTAATTTGGTTTTCTTCTTTCTTTTTTTAAATCAAATTAGCCAAAGATTTACCTATATTATTGTTCTTTTCATAAAACCAAATCTTGGTTTTATTCATTAGTTCAACAGTTCTTGTTTTCAATTTTATTAATTTCTCCTTTAATGTTTAGAATTTCTAATTTGGTATTTAATTGGGGGGTTTAAATTTTTTCTACAATTATTTTAGTTGTGTGCTTAGTTCATTGATTTCCTCTATTTTATTCATATCCCCTAATAACTGCCTTAGCTGTATCCCAAAAGTTTTGGAATATTGACTCATTATATTCATTACCTAGCATGAAATGATTAATTCTACCTATAATTTGGGGTTTGATCCACTCATTCTTTAAAATGAGGCTATTTGGTTTCCAATTTGTTTTGGGTCTGTCTCTCCATGGCCCATTATTGCATGTGATTTTTATTGCATCATGATCTGAGAAGGATGTATTCACTATTTCTGCCTTTCTGCATTCGAGTATTAAGTTTTTATGCCCTAGTATATGGTCAATTTTTGCATAGGTGCCATGTACGGTAGGAAAAAAGTATATTCCTTTATCTCTCCATTCAAATTTCTTCAAAGGCCTATCATGTCTAGCTTTTCTAACATACTATTTACCTCCTTGACTCCTTTCTTGTTTATTTTGTGGTTAGATTTATCTAATTCTGAGAGAGGGAGCTTGAGTTTTCCCATCAGTAGAGTTTTGCTGTCTATGTCTTCCTATCACTCATTCAGCTTCTCCTTTAAGATGTTATCCTTCTTGGTACACATATATACATACATACATATACATACACAAATATATATATATATATATATATATATATATATATATACATATTTAGTATTGATATTGCTTCATTGTCTATGGTACCTTTTAGGAGGATATAGTTTCCTTCTTTATCTCTTTTAATGTGATCTATTTTTGCAGCTGCTTTTTCAAGATAAGACTTGCTACCCCTGCCTTTTTCACTTCCGCTGAAGCAAAATATATTCTGCTCCAGCCTTTTACCTTTACTCTATATGTGTCTCTCTGCTTCATATGAGTTTCTTGTAAGCAGCCTATTGAAGGATTCTGGTTTTTAATCCACTTTGTTATTTGCTTACATCTTATAGGAGAGTTCATCCCATTCACATTCAAAGTTATAATTACTGACTCTTCATTGCCCTCCATGCTTTCTTCCCTCTGTTTGTGTTTTTCCCCTTTTTTTCACCTTATCCATATTCCCCAGTATTTTACTTCTGAATAACATCTCCTTCAGTGTGTTTGCCTCCTTATATCTAAACCCCTCCCCTTTCCTTCCCTCTTTTTTGCCCCTTCTTCCTTCCCTTCTTTGTGACAGTTCTTTCGCCTCCCCTTTCCCCCCTCTTAACACTTGAATGGTAAAATAAATTTCTTAACTGAGTCTATGTTAATCCTTCTTTGAGTCAAATCTGATGAAAGTAAGATTTGGGCAGTTCTCACTTCCTACCTTCTTCCCCTGTATTGACATAGATCCTTTGTATCTCTTAATGTAATGTAATTTACCCCATTCAATCTCCTCCATCCTTCTGTCTTTTTACTGTCCTCCCTTTTTAAGGTGATATTGTTTTTAAATCATATTATCAGAGTCATAGACAGGTCATGAGTGTCTGGCCGAGCATATTCTCTCTAATAGAGTTATAGTTCTCAAGAGTTATGAGAATCTTTCTCCTACTGGGGATATAGCCAGTTTCACCTTATTGAATAACAGGTTTTTTTTTCTTTTCCCTTTTTTCCTTTTCATGAATCACTTGAGTCTACTGTTTGAAGTCCAAATTTTCTATTTAAGCTCTAGTGTTTTCACCTGGAAAAGTTAAAAGTCTCCTATTTCTTTAAATGTCTATCTTTTCCCCCTGAAAGGAAAAGCTTAGTTTTGCCAGTTAGTGAATTGTTGGATGCATTCAACTCTCCCTTGTTCTTGGGAATATTATATTCCAGGCCCTTTGATCCCTTAAGCTGATATAGTCAGGTTCTGTATAATACTTACTGTGTATCCTTGATATTTAAATTGTTTCTTTCTGGATGTTTGCAGGATTTTTCTCTTTTATATGATAGTTCTGGAGTTTGGCCAAAATATTTCTTGTTGGGTTCATTTTGGGATTCTTTCAGGAGGGGACTATTGTATTCTTTCAATAACTATTTTGTCCTCTGGTTCCATAATATCGGGTCAATTCTCCTCTACTATATACTGAAGTATTGATCTAGACTTTTTTTCTCCTTAATGTTTTGAAAAATCCCAGTAATTCTTAAGTTGTCTCTTTTGAAACCATTCTCTTGTTCAGTTGTTTTCCTGATAAGGTATTTTACATTTTCTTCTGTTTTTTTTTCATTTTTTGTTTTGTTTAACATATTCTTGTTGTCTTATGAAGTCATTAGTTTCCACAGATTTCAATTTTTTAGAGTAGAATTTTCTTCTTTTACCTTTTGCAACTCCTTTTCTATTTTCTATTTGCCAAATTGTGGTTTTGAGAGAATTATTTTCTTTTTGCACTTGTCCAATTGTATTTTTTTTCTTGTTGTAAGATGATAATTTTCTCTTGTGCTTCTTTCTCAAATTTTTCTAATTGATTTTTAAACTCCTTCCTGATCTTTTCTCAGAAATCTCTGGGCTGGAGACCAATTCATATTCTCCTCAGAAATGCTAGATTTCTCTGAGTTAGGATCTTTGCCTTCAAGGTAGCTTTTAATGGACCCCACCTTTTCACTGTCTTTTCTTCATTTTCCTAGGATCATATTTTGGGGGGGGGGGGCTGGTTCACAGAGCTTGGTGTTGAAATCCCTAGAGGCTTTGCTTACTAGGCTCATTAACCCCAAGTGGGCCAGCCAGTAGGGGATGCCAAATGCTTTCTCTAGACTCTATAGATCTGGATTATCCTCAAGCAATGAGTGCTAGAACCTCAGGCTAGATAGTTGATCTCCATTATCCTCACTCAGCACTGGGGGAGGCGGGGGGAGGGTTTTTACTACATTTGTTCTGAGAAAATTCATTTTCTCCCATAGGGTTGGGGGGGGGGGGTAGGGGACTCAACTGGATACAAGGGAACTTCACTGAAAATATGGGCTTGTGGTCCTGGTCTTCCATACCAGCCAAGCTGACCAGATCGATGTGTAACTACCACCATGCTGGAACTGTCCCCTCAAGCCTCGCTGGAACTCTCCTGCCTGCAGCTCACACAACCAAAGCTTCTGTAGCTATTCTCAGGTTATTCCCCCAGCCTCACCCCACCACCTCTGTGCTGTCTTTCTTCTCTCCATCCCCAGTTCACCTAAGCTCCCCTGAGATAGAACTTGTTGGTAGATGTTCTTCTCTGGGCCTTGTGGAGCTAAATTCTGTTAAGAGGCTTGATTCATGTTAGTTCTCTGGGAAAGCCAAGAGAGTGCCTGGCTTCTCTCCACCATCTTGGCCAGAAGTCAACAACCCACTCTTTAGAAAAATTCTGACACCAGACATTTACATTTTAGTATAAATGATTTTTTTCTCAGAGAATCTCACATTTTAAGTTTTATCCCTTTATATCCTATCATAACTAAGGCCTTCACGATACTTCTTAAATTAGTGGCCATATTTCAATCTCTATAAGGAAGGAAAACTGCTGGTAAAGAATTACTCTGATGCTTGGTGCAGAGGGACTATGAACTCTTGAAGGTCATGCCAGGGGAGGACAAGATATATCCTATCCTATAAATTGCAAAGGCAGCACATACTGTACCAATAGACTCTATTGTCCAAGAACCAGTTAAGTCAAGTTTGGAGGAACATGCTATCAAGTAGGTTGCTGTATAATGGATTTTCTAGCCACTGCATCTTAAGAATCATCTACTAAATGTAGAGCGTTGTAATCTCTATCAATGTTAACCTTTAACATATTGAAATTCATGGAAGGTAGTACAATTCACTTGTTTAGTCATTCAACAAACTGAATATACAGAGAAATAATATGTCAATCTCACCAATATTGAGAAAGAAGTGGTTCAAGTACAAAGTAGAGAAGATGATAAAGTCTACCCAATAACTGCCCAATAACATGAGACAGACACATCCTCCATCAAAATGAAATCAAAATCATTCATTTAGTAGCCAGTCAATAGCATTCTATGAGCAGCTCTATTTCATGATGGAAACAGATTAGTAGGAAACAAAAATGGTCTCATCCCTTGGAAAAATCTGAGGAGGAGTATGGCTACAGCAAAACTGACTGTAGAGGAATGACTAAAGTGAAATGACCACCTTCTGACTCTTAATTTGACAATATCCACTCCTTGTCTCATCCATATTGCTACTCTGAGATCTGTTTCTGAGGCAGTGAATATTTCGTGAACTCAAGCGAGGAATTTCATTGCCAGAAAGAACTGGGTAGACATCTGAAATTAAAAGATAATTTTATTTGAGGTTCTGTGACTTCATTGACAAAGGGAACTCTGGAAGAGGAAATACTCCTAATCAGTGTAGATCAGCACCTTCTCTGTAACTGGATACCTTGGAGAGTTATGTGGAGGGAAATGATGTAAATAGGGTTATACAACCAGAATATGTCAGAAATGTGGCTTGTCCTTGTCCTCTCATAAGTCCTCCCAAAAAACTCACCCAAAAGATTGGAGACCTTTCTCTAAATCTTTTGACATGTTTGTAGATGCCAACGTAGGGAGATTGGAAATTAGCTAGTAATCTACAGAATCTGTCTGGAATAGAAAATGTTATTTTAAATTCTTCCCCAACAGGCCTATGAAAATAATGTTGGGAACAGAATACAGTGAAATAAATGAACTAGATTAAAAAGAAAAAACACAGAGCACTTGACCCAGGGCAAGGGATGCTTGCAGCACAGAGATGCTAAGTAATGATGTCAGAGGTCACTGGGGATGTTTCAGAATTAGAGGGGCATAACCCAAAGCTCCTGTTTTCTTGACCTTAATACTATTCTCTTCTCTAATTCTCATTCCAGTTGAACAGAAAGGAAGAACATAGTGTGTGTAGTTGATTTCTGGAGATGCTTGAGGAAAATAGTAGAAAAAGAGGAAAAAGGAAAGAAAAACTTGAGCCCACAGGAAAGCCAACAGGTTATTGCTATTGGGAAAGGTTTGGTTTAAGATTTTGGATGGGGTTCTCAATTATGTAATCCATTGAAATATGGAAGCACATCATTTAATAGAAGATTCATTAAATGAGATGATAAAATGAAACCAACAGAACCCCTCCCCTACCTGACCTCACCAGGGTCTCTGATTCTGCAATCTTCTCCTGACTAAGAATCCCATCAGTGACATCCCCAGTCATTTGGAGGTGACATCTCTTAAATACACAACATTAGTTATTCTGTGATTGAATGAATTTCTTTATCATTATTCTTTTGTGGGTCTCGTAAAGAGAAAGAAAAGGCACCAAAGTAACTGGAATGAAAAAGACAGTAACTGGATAGGAAAGATTCTTTATTTTATTTTCTAAGAGGATATTACAAATATGAGAAATTTCATAAAAAAGGATAGAAAATTGAAAACTCCAAAAATAAATTTATCTGTCAGAGATCCTGCAAAGTAAAACCAAAACAATAACAACCAAGCACTGAATGTCACCATGGGAAACGAGACCCATTCTACCTTGACAAACTGTTTTATGGGAATTTAATCAAATGTGAACCCACTGAGTCACATTACAAACATATAGACAGTGTGGTACCCTAGTTTCTTTGGATTATATCATCAAAAATCTTGTTTGTGGCTAAAAAGCACCTCCTGGATACAGAGGGAGGAGAAGGAAGTCAAACTCTGGGACATGGCTGATATCACCAGAAAGGGCATAATTATCCTTAAGCTCATCCATGGAGCCATCAACTGCAAATGTCTCAGAGAGGAAATGGACCTCAGCATTTTTACATCTCTGATTAAGTGGTCATTTAGACTCCCCTTGAGAATTTCAGTGATAGTGAGTCTACCAAGGTAGTTAACTTCACTTTTAGACAAATCTGATTATTAGAAATTTTTATGTGGAGTCAAAATCTGTATCTCTCTAACTTTTGGGGCCAAGTTGGATAAATTTAATTGATATGTTGGATAAAGGCATTAAAATAGTATGTTTGGTACAGTTGCAGATGACTCAAAACTATAAGGGATGACTAAGACCACGAATGACAGAACAAAGATCATATAGTAAACATTTAAAACACTTTTTAAAAAAAAAATCATCCATTCATCCAAAAGAATCTTTTTTTAGGTGTTTTTTTTTTGCAAGGCAATGGGGTTAAGTGGCTTGCCCAAGGCCACACAGCTAGGTACTCCTGACTCCAGGGCTGGTGCTCTATCCACTGTGCCACATAGCTGCCCTGTCATCCAAAAGAATCTTGATGGGGTTGGGCATTTAACTGGATCTAAACAAAATAAAATTATTTATAAATTTAAAATTATACTTAAGTACAAGAAACCAACTTTTGGCGTATAAGATTTTAGAGACTTAGATAGGAATTGTTTTTTTTTCTTTTAAATATATTTTTCCCCATTACAAGGCAAAACTTTTTTTAAAGTTTTGAGTTTCAAACTCTTTTCTTTCTTCCTTCTCTACCTTCCCTAGGTTATACATGTGAGTGCATAGGTTATACATATGAATAACATTTCCATATTAATCACTATGAACTTTATGTATAAGAATTTTAAAAAGAATAAAAAAGTGAAAAATTAGTATGTTTCATCTCTATTCAAGCAATATTCTTTCTCTGGAGGCAGATACTTTGCTTCATTTCATCATTAGTCCTTCAGGATTGGTTGGAGCATTACATTGCCAAAAATATCTAAGTTATTCTTAGTTCATCATACTATATTGCTGTTTCTATGTATAATGTTCTCCTGGTTCTGTTCACTTCACTATGCATCAATTCATGGAAGTTTTTCCAGGTTTTTCTGAAATCATCCTGCTTATAATTTCTTATAGTAGAAAAATATTCCATCACAATCCTTCACTACATCTCTTCAATTTCCAAGTTAACCATCACAAAAAGATTTTTTTTACAACTAGATGCTTTTTTCCTTCCCCCCACCTGTAAGATGGAGATATGATAAATTCTGTTAAGAAAGAAAATAAAAATTTAATTTTAAAAAGGTCTTTAGCAGCCATCTAGTCTAATTCCTATACAAAAGGAATCCCATATGTTAATACTCAACAAGTATTATGTTTCCATTATCTACTTGTAGACCTATAGATAGAAAAGGTTTATTTATGCAAAAATAACTTTATAAATGGACACTACCACCTAAATAGACTCTGGGTAGATGGAATATCTTAAAGATGATTCCCTAATGGTTGATGAAAGAGACTCACTCAACCAAATCATCACAATCTGAGAGTCAACTCCTCTGTCTGCCAGAAACCAAAGTCATGAACTAGCTCACCATAGGGAAATGCCCCAACAATTAAAAAATGTTAATTTAATAACATGACCCTAATTTTAATGTGTCTCTTTTGGACCAATATTTCCTACTGTGTAATTCAAAAGACAAATACCAAAACAATCTCAGCCTTCTGGAAGAGGAATCTATTGAAAGGAATCTGCTGAAGAAAATGGATATCTGATTGAAAGTATTTACATATATGATTTCCTCTGTGATGGTCATTGGAAGTTTCCACCAATATTTCTCCCCACTCCCCACTCTATCCCATACACTCCTGGGACTAATCTAGAGACAGGATATGGGATAAATAGCAACAGTTAGGAAAAACCAACTAAATAAACTGTCTAGCAAATAGGTTTAGGTGATGTTTGTGTTATCAACAGTGAAAAGTAAGAAAACAGGAATGTTTTGTTGTATGTGATTTTGTTTTTTCTCTCCACACTTTCAAATATTTCCAATGATCTGGTTTCTAGCTTCGCAGCTTCCACCCAGGAGACAGGAATAAATCTAAGGGCAAAAGTCCTGTTGAAGAGAAGCCAATACTGTGAAAAGTTATTCATCTTGATATCAAACCTGGCGGGGTGATCCAAGGAATCAGGAAGTTTGCTTCCAGGGTTGTTTTGCTTAAACATAACACATATAGAATTCATATGGGATATTTGCCACATCAGTTTTCAGGGGTAATTCTGTCAGGAAAACTAGTCCTTGGTTCAGAGAAGGCCAGAGTCACTGAGAGCCTTAGCCTATGTCATGCTAATGATTTTTTACCTTTATCATTAAAAAGGCTTCAATAATTTGAATAACTATCATTCATTTAGCACTCTGAGTTTATAAAGTACTGTACATTCTTTATCTCAGCTGACCCTCATAGCAGCCTTGGGAAATAGATGCCTATAGGTATTGTTACTTCTAATTTTAGATGAGGAAATTGAATCTCAGACAATTTAAATGGTTTGCTAATGGTCCTTTAGTTAGTAAAAAGGCAGAAGCAAATATACTTAGCCACAAAAAAATATCCCTGGTAGCTGAAGCATTGCTGAGAATCTTTAAGCTTGGAGAATTGACTTAAATAAAGGAAAGTCTTACTAATTGTTTGGATCCCTTGAATAATTGGAATCATTTAAAGAAGGTTCAGCAGTGTGTGCATTATGTACATTTGCCCCCCCCCCCCCCAACTTCTCAGGTAGCCTTCAGGGAGGTGAATAACATGCTATTTATTTACTTCATTCAGAAGCCTAAAAATTTCCCTAGGGTGTGTGTGTGTGTGTGTGTGTGTGTGTGTGTGTGTGTGTGTGTGTGTGTATGTGTGTAAAATTAAGCTCACACATTTTTCTACAAGAAGATACAAAGTAATTTTTCCTAAAAGAATTACAGTTCGTAAGAGCTGTCATTGTTCCATATTTAACCTTGGAAGGGTCTTTAGAAGCCAACCTAATTTATTCATTTTAAAAATGAGTGACAGACACAGGGAGGAGAGGTTAGTCCAGAAAAATGCAGGTTTTGTGACACCTTCTCTTCCAACCCACAGTTGAAAAATTATTCAATTCAATTCAATCAGCATTTATTAATTGCTTAATATGAACAAAGACCCTGTGTGGGTGCTGGGAATTAAAAATAAAAGTGATAGAGTATCCCCCACCCCCAAGGAACTACTCTTCTGTTTACAATATCCCTCACAAGTGATCATCCAACATTTTCCATGAAGAGTCCAGTGAGATCTTCTTTCTAAGTCCTCCAAGTAAGGGCTGTTTTCTAAGCCATTCTGCTTTTAGATTGCTCTCATTGTTAACAAAGCTTTTCCTTACCTTCAAGGCTAAAATTTGTCTCTCTGTCAAAGGTAGGTGGTGCATTGGATAGAATGAGAGCCCTGGAGTCAGGAAGTCCGCAGTTCAAATATGATCTTCAAGGCTTACTAGCTATGTGACCTTAGGCAAGTCCCTTACTGCTATTTGTCTAAGTTTCCTCATTTGCAAAATGAGCTGGAGAAGGAAATGGAAAAACTACTCCAGTATCTTTGCTAAGAAACTCTACAAAAAGTTGGATGTGCTGGGAATGATTGAACAAGAAATGTTAAATCGTTGTTTCTCGCTATGTGTCTGGAGTTAACAGAAAAGATTTAATTTCCTACCACATCACTTTCTGTCCAATGCATAAAGACTGAGAGCACCCCTCCTACTCTCACCCAACCTTGTCTTCTCCAGGCAGATTGGGGAGATTTCAGCTGATCCTCATGTGGCATGACTTCAAGGCTCCTCTCCTCATCCTGGTCCAGATGCACTCTGATTAATTAATGTCCTCCCTAAAGGAAGGTGTCCATAACTGAACACATGATTGCAGAACCATTGGTCTGAGAGGAGCAGAAAATTGCAGAGCCATATCTCCTGTACCACAGATGTTCAGCCTTTATTAATGCTGCCTAAGATAGCATTGTTTGTTGGTCCAAATTCATCCAGGGGAGCAACGTTCTTTTCCAACCCTATTGGCTGTTAATCTCAGACTTGCTTTATGGTTCTCTGAGGCAGTATTGTGGTGTTCATTCCGAGCTTCTCATTATAAAGGAGAACCTGAGAAATGCCTGAGATAAGAGAAAATTAAGGAAAGTGTAAATATTGATCTATGAATCTAAGGATGCCCGGCTTGATTTAACTGCAGATGAAAAGCTGTAGAAAATTTACCATCTGCTCCTACCCAATGCTGCTTTGTCACTTAGACATGGATCCTGAGACTGGAGAGGATTTTTTGATGGCATTCAGACACTCAGAAAGTTGGAGAGAATGGGATTAGATTAGGGAAGGGAAGGTGGAGATTTTCCTAGGGAGAGATTCTGGGCAGTGAATTTCATTATCCTGTCTCAGATAAGGCCTTGTAGATAATCTAGGGAAATCCAGTTGTTTGAATCATTTAAATTTAGGGTAAAATAGTAGTGGTAACCTGCCTTCCCATAGGAGAGGGACCCTGTTCCCAAATCATTTTTTTCAATTTCTATCAAACCAAAAAAAAGCTATATAATTGGTTGGCAATTTAATAAATCATTTCAATAGATTTCTTTGGTCTTGACTACCCTCATTCCTATTTTGGGGGGAGGAGTGTGATGGCAAGCCTTAAAAGTTCTCTCTGAACCTTCCTCCCTGGAACAGTAGAATATTCCAAAGTAAGAGGACCTGAATTCTCATTCTACCTCTGTTGATATCAGTGTGACCAGGAGTAAATCTCTTCAAATCCCAGTCCCCATATTTGTAAAATGAGGAGGTTGGTCTAGATGACTTCTGAGAGATGCTCCCAGCTCTAGCTTGAATCTCTGATGCCAAATGACCCTTGATTGATGGCATAGTTTGGATCTTAAGGCAAGCAGCTAAGAATTCTATGCGTTATTTTACAGCAATGTTTATATATATATATATATATATATATATATATATATATATATATATACATAAGATATTTATATATGCATGTGTGTATATAAAAACAAATAAATAAATAAATAAATATCATCTATATCTATCTATTTTTGGAAACTAGATATTTCTATCTTATCTAGCCTAGAAGTTTTCAACAATTACTCAGGAGACCCATGATCTGGTGATCTGGTGATGCTGATGATCACTGAAATGGTTTCCTGTTCCTTAAACAGTCTGGTAACCTCAACTACTGGAATCTACCATATTGGGAACAGGTTTAGTGAGACACTTAATTGGAGCCTCAGGCTCCTCAGCTCAAGTCACCACATTCAGCAAGTCTATTTATAAACTAACTAAATCTCTATGATTTTAAGTAGCCAATCTGATTGGGAGAGGGAATTTTCCAATCACAAGTTTCTCATACCAAGGAAACCACAGGTCTGCTTCTCCCTGTCTTCTAAATAATCAGGGTAGGCATTTTCCCTCTACTAATCAATCAGCAAGTATGTATTCAGTATCTACCAGTAACATGAGATAGTCGTTTTTCTCTCCATTCAAGAAAGACAGAGAGCAAACCTCCAAGCAAAGAAGACTTGGGTTTGAGTTCTGATTAACGCACACTGCCCATGTGACCTTTGGCAGATCTTTGAACCTTTCAAATATTGAGGCTGATCTGACTAGTAGAAGCTGGCAGTCTGTGTTGGTACAGGTAGTTTCCTCATCATTAGTTTCCTCATGTCAATGAAACCACAAGTCTAGACTCGCCTGTCCATTTCCTCAAATCACAAAGGTGCTTTATCAGTGTGAGTAATTCCTCCACCAATAATTAATCAAAAAGCATTTATTAGACACCTGTTATATATGTGGCACTAGGAATTGTTGTTGTTGCTGCTAGGGATACAGAGACAAACATTGAATCAAGAAGTTAGTGTCAGCACAAAATACCACCCTTTTCTATTTTAGTATATATTTTTCGAGTTCTGTAGTCTGGAGAAGATTCATCACCTGATAACTGACCTTTTGGGTGATGGACCTTTCTGAATCATAATTTGTTCTTAGGGGATAGACACAGAATAATTATCTTGGTAGTTGGCAGAGTCTTTCCATATCTTTTAGACCTGCTGGTTTTATAGGCTCATAGTGTTCAGAGGTATAAGGAGCCTTGGAGATGATCATTTAGTGTAACCCCTGATGGGGTTTATGCTATGCTATGAGGGCATTCTCTTGAGAACCCTGGCTCACCTCCACACTACAAAGAAGCTCGAGAGGGTGACTTTAATGGAGGTCACTCATAATGAAAAACTTTAATCAGCACATTCACTTTTTAAAAATAGCAAATCAAACAATCCAAAATTACAGTGGACAGGAAAAGGACAGAGAAGCAAAGGACAAACTGTGTACTGTCTTATCCAATTAACTCCATAACCAATACATCTTGACAAATCTGTTCACTTATAATCAACCCAATTGTGGCTGGTTTTAAGTTTCCAAAGAATATTTTCAATTTCAGGTTTAACTCATGCTTTTATTTTCTTGATTGAGAACTACAAGATGAGGGAGGCTTTTGACTAACTTACTTTTTAAATTTTCAAGAGTCAACTTCTTCCCTTAGAACAGTCTGGAGCATTTTTTCATGAGCTTGATGTATAATGAATATTGAACATGTTTGATACTTGTAATGATTTCATATTTATTATATGAAAAGCAAAGAAATGGATTGGTTCACCATCTCACAGTGCTCATAATTAAAATGTTGAAAGACTAGGGAAGACATGATTCTTCTAGCTGTGTCAATTTATATTTTGATATTTAATGGTACTGATGCAAACATGGGCACTAGGGAGAATGATGAAAATATATTTGGAAACTTAGGTATAAGGAATGAAAGAGGCCAAGAGTGCGTTGGCTGTTCAGAATTGCCATATGCATAATGCACCATTTAAATCATGAATATTTTCTTCCAAAAGGGTTAGGGAGCTTTGGAAATGGCAAACAAATAGTATCCCCTTCCTTCTGCAAGTAATATATTTAGCAAATTGGAAACAATTCATTGCTGATATGTGTTATATTAGAATCAGCTGCCTGTGTGAAGGCAGAGCATCAAACTATTCAGAACAGATTTCAAAATCCTCATCAAATTAGAAGGAAAGATGAAGATGAAAGATGAAGTTAGACATTGTGGACTATTGCAACAACTCTAATTGAGTCTATATAAGTGAACTGATGCATGTGATGACCTGAATAATCTCAAGGCATTTCCCAACATACATGTCTTTTTAGTGCAGATGTTCTCCTAGTTTTGCTATATAGTTTTGTTTTTGGTTTGGGAGGCATTCATTGCTTGAACATGGCTTCACCATTAGGCTTATGGAACAGATGCATAAAGATATTCAAAACTGGAGCTCACTGTTACCATCTTATTTTTAATAGATGTATATTTTTTAAAAGAATGCTATTTTATTTTTAGAAAATATTTCTTATACTCTTAAAAATTTTAGTTCATGTACTCTTCCTCCCTCTGATCCCTTCCTGACTCATTGAGAAGGCAAAAATATATAAATAATACATGTGAGATCATGGCAAATATTTCCATATAGTCATATCTCAAAAAATAAAGTGAGAAAAGTATACCTCAATTTGCACTTAGAGGTAAATCAATTTTGGCTCTGAGGGGGTTAGGGTTTTTCAGAATTAGTCCTATGGAATTGTCTTAAATCCCTGCATTGATCAGAGTTGTCAAGTCTTTCATAGCTGACCATCTCTATAACACTGCTGTTACAGTGCAAGATGACCTCATAGTTCTTCTCACTTCACTTTACATCGGTTCATATAGGTCTTTCCATGTTTTCCAACCAGGATTTTCCATTTCTGGTCATTTCTGGTAGGTGTGAGGTGGCATCTAATAGCTGTTTTAATTTGAATTTCTCTAATTAATTTGTCTTACTCTGATTCAGAGCATTTTTATATGACTCTAGCTGGTCTTGATCTCTTCTTCTGATAACTGCCCATTTATATCCTTTGTTTATCAATTGGACAGTAGTTCTTATTATTTTCTTTTTCTTTCTTTTCTTTAGGTTTTTTTTTTTTTGTAAGGCAAACGGGGTTAAGTGGCTTGCCCAAGGCCACACAGCTAGGTCATTATTAAGTGTCTGAGACTGGATTTGAACCCAGGTACTCCTGACTCCAGGGCCAGTGCTTTATCCACTATGCCACCTAGCCGCCCCTCTTATTATTTTCAAATTTGACTCAGTTTTCTATATATTTGAAAAATAAAGTCTTTATGAGAGAAACGTGCTATAAAAATTTTTGATATTACTTCATTGTCTATGGTAACTTTTAGCAAAATTTAACTTCTTTGATTAGTTCTTTCAATTAGTGTTTTGCTTCTGTGTTGTATGTTTCATCATGATTACCACCCCTGTCCTCTTCAAATAAAGCATAATAAACTGCTGCAACCCTTTATTCCAAATCTCTCTCTGTATATTTTTCTGTTCCAAGTGTGTCTCTTGTATATAACAGCATATTGGATTCTAATTTCCAATCTATTCTACTATGCACTTTCATTCTGAGTTAGCTCATCCCATTCACATTCATAGTTATGATCACTAACTATACATCTTCCTCTATCCGATTTTCCTTTGTGTTATTCCCTCTTTATCCTGTCCCTCCTCAAAAATGTGTCTTGCTTTTGATCACCGTCTCCCACAATCAACCCTCTTCCTTCTCATTTCCCTCCCATATCTCTTATCCCCTTCCCTCCTATATCCTATTATTGATAGGTTTCTATAAACAACTGAGTTGTATATGTGTGTGTGCATTCTTTCCTCTTTGAATCAGTTCTGATCAGAGTGAAATTCAAACATCATCCATCCCTTTTTCTGTCACCACTTGTGCCTCCTTTGTATGAAAATAAATTTTCCCCATTCTACCTCTCCCTCCATCTATCTCCCATTGTATTTCTTTCTCACCCCTATACTTTTTTGAGATCATTCCAGTGGACTCTCAAACCTTTGTCCTCTAGCTATGTAGAATAGCTCTAACTTCCCTAATAAAGATAAAGTTCTTAGGAGTTACATGTATCATCTCCCTTGATAGAATGTGAACTCCATGATTATTCTTTCATTTTTACTTTTTTTTTGCTTCTCTTGAGTCTGCTGTTTAAATGTCTTATTTACTATTCAGTTCTAGTCTTTTCATCAAGAATGCTTGGAAGTCCTCTCCATTGAATATTCATTTACCTCTTTGAAGGTTTGTACTCAGTTTTTCTTAGTACATTTTTCTTTGTTGTAATTTTAGCTCCTTGGCACTCTGGAATTTCAGATTTATCATTGATTCTTTTAACATGGAAGCTGCTGAATCTTGTGTGATATTGACTTTTACTTTATGATATTTAAGTTACTTCTTTCTGACTGTTTTTAATATTTTCTCCTTGACTTGGGAGGTCTGATTGGGTATAATATTCATAGGAGTTTTGATTTTGTGATTTCTTTCAGGAAGTGACCAGTGGATTCTTTTAATTTCAGTTTTACCTTCTGATTCTAAAATAGTTGGACAGTTTTCCTTGATAATTTCTTGAACCATGATATCTAGGATCTTTTTTGTTTCTGTTTTTTGATAATGGCTTTCAGGTAGTCCAATAATTCTAAAGTCATCTCTTCTCAATCTATGTTCTAAGTCAGTAGTTTTTCAAATAAAATATTTCACATTTTCTTCTATTTTTGCATTTGTTTTGTTTCTTAGTTTCCACTTGCCAAAAAAATAGCTTTTAAGGAATTTTTTCCCCTGTGAGCTTTTGTATCCCCTTTTCCATTTGGTCAATTCTGCTTTTATAGAAGTTCTTTCCTTTAGTGCATTTTTGGTGCCTCTTTCCCTACTAGACCAATTCTCTTTTTTTTGTCATTTTTTTGCATGTGGCTCTCTTACTATTAATTCTCTTATCATGGTTTTCTTGCATCATTCTAATTTCTTTCCCCATTTTCCTCTAATGTTCTTATCTCTTTCTTTAACTCTTCTAATAATTCCTGATAACCTTAGTTTCAATTAGCACTTTTCTTTAAGACTGTAGCTATTTTCCTATTTTTGTTTTCCTCTAAGTTTATATATTAGTCATCATTGCCACCATAGTAGATTTTTTGGTTAAATCCTTTTTTGTTGTTTTTGTTTTTCTCATTTTTCCAGTCTATTTCTTTATTTTGAAATTTATGGGCTTTGTTGATCTGGGGATAGGGAGGCATTGTGTCAATGTTGTTTTGTATGGTACTGTTTCCAGAGAGAGTTTTTGGGGTCTTCACATTTCCAGTACTTCCAAGGTAATGTTAAACAGGGAAAGATACAATTGCTATTCTCTTTTTCTGTCCTTTGGTCTTTGTTCAGAAAGGGACCATGCTCCAATGCATTTGAAAGTACCTTCCTCTTGGTCCTGAAACTGGATCCAGTGCCCCTGCTCCTCTCTGTCTTGAACTGTTTTCAGAACAGCTTATGAATAATGGACTTGCCAATCAGTGCCAGTTGTACCCAGTACAGAAAATGTCCCTTTGCAATTTATTTCTGATGAGTTGTCTGATCCCCTTATCATTTCATCATCTTACTTGAACCTGAATATGTGTATACATACCTTGAGTCATCTAAACTATTCTACTCTAGGGGTGGTAGTCACTTCCCTTAAAATCATGACTTGTTATAGTGATTCTAGCTCCCATCTATTTCATGACCTCAATCTTGCTTTCTCAGTATTTTCCTTGCCCCTAATCCCCAAAATTCACTTATTCTGTATTTAGACAAAATACAACTTTTTAACAGGAATTTGAAAGTAAAACATAATATCATTAAAATTTGAAGTTTCTTGGGGAATCACAGACACTTCCAGTAGTTGTATCTCAGTCTCTAATCCCCCCATCCTCTATTTGTTTCCTCTCTTAAACAAATGAAGTTAGAATGGTAAGGACAGATGACGAATCCAAAGACCTTTTTCTGTACTTTCTCAATCTCAAAGATACAAGATGTGTGGAAATTTAGTTCACTTCAATCATCTCCTTCACCTATATTCAGACTATAATTCAGTCATTGGCCACCATTTGGATAACTTCATCTCTTTGGGATCTCAAGGAATCTAACAAATAATTGATATGTCCTCCCAATTTCAAGTTGCTGCACCTGGGTAGATAGATAGAGCAAGGGTGAGTAGAAAGGAGTGTGTCTTTAAAATATCCTCACAGAATAGGATCAGGGTGAAATCCCTGACAATTTCCCCTTTATGAGGAAAGTGCACCCTTAGAGGGGTTCCAGTTCTCTGTTTCTCTTTGGGTCCTAGATATCTGGAAAATATAGGAGGAAGAACCATTAGGTACATATTAGCTAGCAAATAATAGTTTTCATAATATTTTGTTGTTTTCTTGGTATCATCATTGCTAAGTTCTAATTCATGTTTTCTGACTAAATAGCTTTGGAACTTTGAAAATATTAAATTACAGAGGAGACCTTAGAGAAGTCTATCACACAGCTATTATCTCAACTAGAAACCTATTAGGGTCAGGATAGAGTAACACCAAAGTCTCAGGTATAAAGGCAGGAACCTTAGTTTCAGATTCTGCTTCAGACCCTCGCCACCTTTGCTTTATTTACCTATAAAATGGAGATACTAAAACCTCACCAAAAAAACTTTTGAAGAAATTGTTTTGCAAAACCTAAAGTACTAGATGAATGTGAACATGTATTTTTTAAAACAGTCTCTTGACCACCTAGTGTCTTTCCTTGAGCTGATAGAGATGATCTCACATACACTGTATCTGATCTGAAATTTCCCCATACCATGAAGTCTTTGTCCAGTGGACCTTCTGACCTACTGAGGCACACCAAGAATGGTGTGAAAACAATGTTATCCAAATAATAAACAATCTTTGACAATTTCTGACATGATTCCCAAACCACCTCCAAACCTTCTCCAATCCATCACAGCTGACCTTTCCTTTCTTGGATTTCCCTTTAAAGTTTTACTTATTTTTCCACAATTTGCTAGTTCTTGAAAATCAATCCACTTAAACTCTGCCTCCCATAAGTCTATGTCTCTGAGGCTGTGAATTCTTCACACTGTTCAACCCCAAACTCTCCTCTAACCCTACGGCTCTGATCAATCCACATCTGGAATTTTTCATTTGGTTCAGGGTACCACGATTGAGGAAGAACAATAGGAAGTGGGATATCAAATTGAGGAAGGTTATCAGAACAATGAGAAGAGGAGAGCTGTATGGCATAAGAGGATCCCTTTAAAGACAGGCTGATAATTATCTTGGAGAAGATGATACTTCCTTAGACAGGACTGTTTTCACATCTTTGATTGATTGTGATGTGGAAGAAGGATTTGTCTCCCTGCCCCCCCCCCATCAGATCTAGGAATGGGGAGGAAAATAATCACTGAATGCTTTACAAATATTTCATTTGATTTTCACAACAATCCTCAGAAAACCTGAACTTAAATACAGGCTCAGATACCAACTAGCTGTGTGACACTGGCAAGTCATTTAACTTCTGCTTGCTTTGGTTTCCTCATCTGTAAAATAAGGATAATCACAACATTTACTTCACAGGATTGTTCTCTTTCCTCTCTAGAAACCTCTAGTAACCTAAGAAAAAGGAAGTAGAAATTGTAGAGAAGGTAGTTTTGTCTGGAAACATGGAAATAGGGCTATTCTATCATAGAATGGGCTGCCTTGAGACAATCTAGATACTATCAAACTGAAGGACTCCACCTGATGGTTGGAGGATCACCAATAAGGGATGATGTAAAGAGAACTCACCTTTAGATCTAAACTGAACTAATTGGTCATCACTTTCCACCCATTTCTGAGATTCTGTGACTCTAAATTGATGGACATTAGGGACAGTGCTATCTTTAAAATCCCCAGCTGATGTTCTGAGTTAGTCACAATAGCATCTCACCTCCCCTCCTCCCCCATTCGCATCCCCAGGAATGTTTTCTGGAGCCTTTTTGCTCTGTTGTCAGTAGAAGTTAAATGACAGGATTAACTTTCTAGACTTGGGCAGACAATTTCACCTTGCTATTTCTATACATGATGAGGAAGATGAGCTGGTGTGAAAGGGAGCACTTCAACTGAGGTTGAATGTTGAAGAGGAAATGAAGCTTCAGGCTTGCAAATAGGCACCCATGTAGGCCATTTGGTGTCTTTGTCCTTTCAGTTATTAAATCCTGTGGGAGATTCCGAGCCAATTATATCCTGCTCTCTTATGGCTAAACGGTACCAATTAAATATCAATGCTTCTTATTTAAAACAAGTAACTACAAGTGAAGGCTGGATGGAGGTGGGGAAGACAAGGTCAAAGGAAATCAGAAAGAGACAGAGCTGCTATAGGCATCAAGAGGAGGTCAACTGCAGGGGATGCTTTAAAATATGATTTTGCAGAATGTTTCCTCACCCCCAGAGTCTTTTTTCTATCTTAATTATGTAGCTGTCTGGAGGAGAAAATGGAGATAGTTCTTGTCAGAGTCCACAAGCTCTGAATCTTTCATTCCTTTGTTTTTCTTGACAATCTATTTCCACAAATGCATGGATCACCACTGCAGTGGTGAATGCTCACAGTAATGAGACAGGCCAAGAAGACAAGTCCAAGTTGAGTTTTAGTTTGGTTCTTTCCTGATGGCTTGATTTAAAGTTCAAATAAACTCCCCTGGGGAAAAGGAGTTGAAATACCAACAACCAAAAAATCACTTTGAAACCTTGAAAATGGAATGAATGCTCTTTCAAGGTTATACAGAGGGATCTTCTGTTTTCAACAAGGGAAAAAAAAAACAGATGTAGGTCTCCCTGCTCCTCCTTTGACATTCATTTAGTGGAAAGGGATTTGCCTATTATTCTAAGGCAGCTAATATTTCAGCAAGCACAATTATAGAGTTTGTGAGTTGGAAAGGACATCAGAGGTTAACAAGGCCAACCTCAGCCTGAATCCCCTTTATAGTATTATTGACAAGTAATAATCATGCCTCCACTTGACCACCATGGGGACTGACAACATTACTACCTTTCAAAACTGTGTATCTCAGTTTTTTGGCAGTTCAATTATTTATGGAATTTGAGAGTTTGAGATGAAAGGACATTAATGGTCACCAAATCATTATCATACATGAAAATAATTCTCACTATTCTTGACAAGTGGTATTCCAATTATTGTTATAGTCATCTTAAAGAGGGGGAATCCACCACTTCTGGAGGTAGGCAAATTCAATTAAATTGATAGCAAGCTTTTCTTGTTATGGATTCTGAAGAGATGGGAAGATTTTGCAACTTTTATCTGTGACTCCTGGTTCTGCCTTAATCTATGCAACAACCCTCATGTACTTGAAGATATATTTCATGCTTTCTCCTCATCTCAATGTATCCTGTTTTCTCTTTTCCTAAATAAATATTCCCAATTCTTTCAACATCAAATGAAAGAGACTCAAGTCCTTCACCATCCCAGTTTCTCACGTTTTGACTCTCTTTAACTTATTGATGCCAACCTTGAGCCATTCTCAGAGAGAACCACAATACTGCAGATGAGTTCCATCAGAGGAGAGTATTGTGGAATAATCAGCTCCTTATTCCTGGAAATGGTACCTCTCAAAGAATTTCAAGATTCCATTCATTTTTTGGTTATCAGGTCACACTGTTGACTCCTGTAGAGCTTGCATGCTACTAAAACATCCAGGTTTCTTTTTAGAACAATTGTTGTCTTGCCAAACCTCTTGCTCCATATTCATTTTGGTAGATAATTGTAAGACTTTGTATTTCTCTCAATAGAATTTCATCTGATTAAATTCAAGTCAAGACTCCTTTGTCATTCAGTTGTGTTAGCTATCTCAGCTTAGCCTCAGTTGCAAATTTGATGAGCCCACCATCTATACTTTTCCAAAGTCACTGATAATAATGTTAAATAGTACTAATCCTTGAAGCTCTGTGTGATTCCACTTGTCATCCCTCTCAGAAAACTCATACCAATCAAAGTCCTTGCTTAATGATATAATCATCTGACATCCAGGCACAGAATCTCATGGGAAACAGAGTCCTGACAATTGCTCTCTGAAAATGAAATTCTCTGCTATTAAATATAGGGGATATGAAATTCTTGGAACTTCTCTAAGCCATGACTGACACATCTAATTTATTTAAATAAAAGATTCAACAGTAAATTTTAAGGGTGTTGCAAGTTTGTGGACAGTGGAGACTCAAGGAATTGGAAAGTGGTGCCAGTAAAGAAGGAAGAGAATTTGGAGCAGAAGGGATCTCAGAGATCCCATAGTTCAAGCCCCTAATTTGACAGATCAGGAAACTCAGGTCAACAGGGGTTAAGTGATAGCTATAGTGACATAGGAAGTAGGTGACAGTACTTGAATCAATATCTGGAAATTTCTCTAGAAATTCCTTGAAAAGCTCAAACATTTATTCAATATCTGTTATGCGCAAGGTGTTGTAATGGTCAAGATACAAAGATGAAGGAGTCCCTGGGCTCAGAAAACTGACATTCTATTAAAAACCTGCTAGGTACACTTTTCTAAGTCCTGAGGGGGAAAAAAAAGAAAGTTTGAACATTGTCCCTGCCCTCATGAAGCTTACAGTCTCTTTCAACTACCAGTTGAAGGTTTTGTCTGTGCCCTATGAGGACTATTATTTATCTTCTGACATCACCCAGTGATCAATGGCTGCATGTTTACTAAGAAAATCAGACATTACTATGTATAGTAACTGATTTGATGGGAATGTCGAAGCTCCATGCAGCTGCAATGATGAGCATGTTTGACATCTCTTATGTGTAACTCCATTTGTGATATAACTTCTGTAGTATTGAATCTGATCACAAGGAGACACTGAGGAGCGACATTTAATAATGCCTTAAAAGAGGAATTCTCTGCGTAGATGAATTCTCTATAAATTATCTACTGTTTATGTGAGGAGAGATTGATTGTTTTTCTTTTTTCTTTTTTTAAAGAGAAGTGCTAATAGTTTGGATAAGTAGCTTATTAGTCACTGACCCAAAAGGAGCCAATGAGAATCCAGAACAGAAATCACAAGTTTATTGTCTGAAAAGAGACTTGATGGAATCTCTATCCAAGAAATTAGTTTTTAACTGCAGGATATATCTGAAAAATAACGAAAGGGGCATTAAATAAACTAGCATCTAACAGTCTGAAGTGGGATGTTGTGGGCACTAGAGCAAGTATGGGATTTGTCACAGATGAGATCTCTTGTGGATCTGAAAATACTTGGCCTAAGTGGTTTTAAAAAGTGACTGGATCAATGTAACTAATAGAGAAATGTTGTTAATATGATTATGTGTGTTCAACCTATATCAGAGTTGTTGCTGTCATGGGGAGGGGGGAGGGAAGGGAGAGTGGCAGAAAAGCATGAAACTCAACAGCTTGCAAAGGGTTGAATGTTGAAAACTGTCTTTTCATGTAATTGGAAAAAAATCAAAAAGAAGCTAAGGGTATAAAAGAGACACTAAGGAATATTGACCTATTCAAGGTCAAAACTTGATTTTGTTGGTCATTCATATATGTCTTTCATTCTTTTTTTCCTGGTTTCCAACAATCAGAAAAGCTTTGATGAACCTGCTTGGAAGTATCCATGCATCTGTTCTCCTTCCTTGTTCTCTCTCTGCTAAAAGGTCTCCTCTGACCTATTGCCTGCTGGGGATTTTGACATTTACATGAACTGAATTGAAGACTTGGAGTGAGGTTGGGGAAAGAGAAATCCATTAGGAAAAGGTTGTCAGATCTCTCTGATATTATTGTACTATCAAGGTAGAGAATGGGATTCTTCATGAGTAAAATGGATAAGGAACTTTTTTTCCCCCAATGAATATATTGATACTGCTTACTTTTATACAACACATATTTCCCAGTGTATCATTCACCCTCATTGAACACCCCCTTTCACCAAAAAAAACCAATTAAGTCAAACCAGCTGACTACATCAGTGTAACCAGTAACAATTCAGCATTCTGCTCTGCCTGTCCCTTACCCATCCAAAGGAGTGGAATCGATCGTCATCCTCTGTTCTCTGGTCAATGTGATTAATTTGACTTTCTACACTTTTTAGTGTTGTACTCATTTGAGTTATTGTCTTCACTGTATATCGTTGGTGGTATGTGGATTTCTGTATTTAGTCAAGCATAGATTAGTTCTAAATTTCCATCTACCTCCTTCAATTTACTCAATCTCAGTGAATTCTTAGATATGGGAATTGATTCCTCACAGAACCAGATGCATATGCTTGGATGCTACATATAATTGTTTTATCTTTAATAAATATGAAGTTCATAAGAGTAAGAAAACAATGCATGAGAGAGTATAAAAAGGAAAATAAGCAATACTATTTCCATCCTTCCAAATGAACTGCTCATCAGGTGAAGGAAAGTGGAGATTCTCTAGGTAAGGGACCTCAGGTCAGTCAGGGTTGTGACACTCATTCTGGATATGGAACAAATTATCATCATGAATCCTGGTACTTTTGCTAGCCCAAGATATTCATTACCCAGAAGACTTTCTAACCATTTCTGACCTTATCTGCTCAGTTGAGGAACCGAATAAATTTTGGGGGGCTTCCATCATGCCACTTGGCTACCATCTTACTTAACTGCTGTGCCTTTCTCCTTCTGGCCACTTCCTGTTGTCAGATATCTAGTTCCCATATGGAGGGAGTCAACTGAAATTGTATATATTATTATTTCTCCTGAATAGAGTGTAACCTTCCTGAGGGCAGAAACTTGTTTCCAGTTTTGTCTTTATATTTTTCATGCCTAGCATAATGTCTGCCACATGGTAGGCACTTAAAATAATTTTTAATTTGAATCAAAAGTAGTCCAACTAGTATTTAGATTGTTTTATTTGTGGAAGCTGAGAATAATGGGTAATAAATTGTCTTATTTAGGATAGGGAGGACCATGGGGGCAGGTGATTATTAGAAGTTAGGTGAACTAAGAACCCCAAATTTCTATAACTCATTCTGCAGCCTCCATTGACCTGTGATGATCAGCTTTGGATGATGAGAAAAGTAGAGGGCCCTGATAATTAAAATTAAATGAGACAAAGGAAAATTTGAATGATCATCATTAGGGTTTTCCCTATATCCACAGCTAATTAGTCAGTGAAATCTTCCTATTTGAAGGAAGATTGTTTGATTACATTCAGTCATCACTGTCAGAAGCAATGTAGAAAATCACATTGACTAATTTCCATTTTGGTATGACCTAATGAACTCCAGGAAGGGAAAGAGGACACTGATTAGAGAACCACCCTCTGCTTGGGGTTAGTGGCCCCCTCTGCCCACCTTGGGGTGAATTGCTATTTGCAGGAAGATCTGACTTCTAACATTAGGGCTCTCCAGATCTCCTGGGTGGGGAAGGAGGCTGACAGATTATGCTGTCAATATTTCTGGTTAATCAAACAGCTTTCCTGTTACAGTGAGCTGAGCCAGAGTTCTTTGTGTTCAACAAAATTTTTTTTTTCTGGTCATCCATCCTTGTTAAAATCCATATGGTGACTAAGGAGACCATAGCTTTGCCTATTTATCACCTGGGCCCCCATGACTCAAATACACCTTGGTTGGTAATGTGACCAGGCAGTGGGGTGGAACTCATGAGCTAAGACCTGGATGAAATGAAGAGTAGGATAGAGAACAAGTAGGAAGAGACTGAGATCATTTATTGTTGCCTTAGAATCCTTTGTTGGGTTACTGCTACTGTCTGATATGCTCTTACCTTGGCAATAAGCCAGTGAAAGAAAGTCTTGGAAAGAGATGGTAATCTTAAAAACAACAACAAAAAATTAGTTTGATGACTCTTTCTGAATACTTCTTTGATGTAGATGGACCCTTTCTCATGTCCAATATTCCTTCCTCCTGACCTCTGACAACTCCTATGCCCCATGCTGAATTTGAGATTGGAACTGAGACCTTACAAAGGTGATTCCAACTGTCCTGGAGCTAAGATGCAAAATGCAGAGAGTAACAAAGCCTTCTGGAAAGAGCACTGGAGATCTGCATTCTATTTATGACTGTTCCACTGGGAGGATAAGGAAAGGAATTTCCTGGAAATCTACAGGAAAGATAAATGAGATAAAGGACACCTTAACAGCTATCCTCTCTTCTCTTTCCTCTCTTAATGACATTGAAATGGTCAGTCAGTTACTAAATATTTTTTAAGCACTATGAAGTGCTAGGGGGTAAGAAGAGACAAAAGACTTCCTGCCCTCCAGGAGTTTATAGTCTAATATCTGGATTCAAGTAGGAGTTAAGGGGAAGGTCATGGTACAGCAAAACAAATGTTGTTTTGGGGGTCAGAGAATTTTTATGGGTAGGCAAGGTAGACAGCTGTTAGGGAGCAATCTGAAGGGGATGGAGCAAAGAGAGGGACACTTTTTCTGTAATCATTGACTTTGTAGTTGTTATATCACGAACAGGTAAATTGTAACCACTTTAACAATTGCCATTGGACTTGTTTTTGAACACTTATAATTTTTATAATTCTCCTACTGCTATCATAAATAGAAACAATTTTTCCGGGAAATATATCGTGTTCACATTTTCATTGTAATCAAGGTGGGTTGCTTGACTTGTACAGATGCCTGGGATATTTTCCTTCCTCATATTTGCCTCTTGTCTTCTCTGTTTCATGAAAGTCTCATTTAAATTCCACTTTCTACAATGTCTCTTGCAACATCCCTTAATTCTGGTGTCTGCCCTTTCAGATTATCCCAATTTATCTTGTCTATATCTTATTTGTACACAGTTCTTTGCGTATTATATTCCCCATGAGATGGTGACATCCTTGACACAGGGACTTCTTTGCTTTTTTGTTTCCCCATACTTAGCACAGATGTGTTCAATCTTTTTTAGGTTGTGTACAACTCTTTGGATTTTCAACCATTTTGGATTTTCTTGGCAAAGATATTAATTGATTTACTATTTCTCTAGCTCAGTTTACAAATGAGGAAACTGAGGTAAACAGGCTTAAGTGAGGTTAAACTGATGAGGAAACTGAAGTAAACAGGTTTAAGACTTGTTGAGAGTCTCACAGCTAGTACACCAGATTTGAACTTATGAAGAGGAATCTTCCTGACTCTGAGGCCAGTGCTCTATCCACTGTACCACTGCACTGCCCAGCCTGGCCCCAAATAGGTACTTAATAATAAATTCTTGGGGCAGCTAGGTGGCACAGTAGATAGAGCACCAGCCCTGGAGTCAGGAGTACCTGAGTTCAAATCCAGCCTCAGACACTTAATAATTACGTAGCTGTGTGGCCTTGGGCAAGCCACTTAACCCCACTACCTTGCAAAAACCTAAAAAAAAGGAAAAGAAAAAAATAACAAATTCTCATTGAGTCTTCCAGGATGCATAAACAATCACAATCTGGCTCCAATCTACCATTCTTGACTCTTGCACTCTTAATAGTGCTAGTGTTCCAGGCACTCTTTCTCTAGACTCGGTGTCTGCACAGACTGTCTCCAGAACTAGAAGGCTCTCCGTCACCTCTGCCAGCTAAAATCCATAGCTTCAAAACACAATTCAGGAGCCACCTCCTTGAAACTTTCTGGACCTTCCCCAATTATTAAGATTGCAATTGTTTTGTACTAATTGCTGTTGCTATTACTATTATTATCAATTAAGTGCCTACCATTTGTTAGACATTCTGCTGAGTGTTGGAACTCATCCTCATCTTTTTGTGCTGGTGTCAGATAAACAGCGTTGACAAGCCACTATACTGCTATTATTTTATTTTTAGCATTTTGCAAACTCTTACAAGGTGAACAAAATGAGTGTGTTTTGCAATTGAATAAAAATGTTGGATATAAACTCATGTGTGGGCTTGTTGAAAGTCTATTTACAACAGCATTAATAGCAAACAAGATGGATTGCCTCTGTAGTTTATCCTTTTTCCACATAATTTGGATTTCTTCTGCTAAGTCTCTATATGTTGAAAGATTTTCATTCCATGTACGTTAGAAAATAGGAGTATTTGTTATTGAAATTCCTAGGAAGGTTTTCATAAATGTTTAACAACTGGCTCTCTGACCAAAAGAACGGCATACTTGACAGACTTCAAAATTTATTCTACACTATTAACTTTCTCTTTTACTTTCTTAAATTCAGATAATCAACAAAACAATAAATTAAACTAATTTTTAGCATTTGCTGCTTTTTTGAAAAGTAAATACTTACATTGAGATTTTAACAATAAACTTATATAAACCAGTTCAGGCTAACTGCAGTACTCAAATGCCAACTCCTATTTAAAACATTGTCCCCCCCCAAAAAAATAAAAATAAAAAAATAAAAAAAATAAAACATTGCCCCTAACCTGTTATCCATCAAAGACATAGCTGGGTGATTGTGGTTGCAATAGTTCTGTCTGTGATGCTGTCCCTATGTTAATGTAGCTTTAACATCAATTTCTCAAGAAGAGTCTGGAGTCCACTGTATAGTGTGTTAGTCTTGTTTTATGAACAATAGTAAACTGGCCATCTGGTTATATCTGGCTAGGTATTCAGTAGGTACTAAATTAAAAAAAATGTTAGCCTCTGCATCTTCATCATTACTAACATCCATTTGTGTAGAATACTTAATTTCAGAGTGCTTTATTTATATTACCCCATTTGATATTTTCATATACACATTATATTTCCTCCAGGAGAATGAGGGCATTATGTCTGTCTTAATTCCCTCAACATGGAACACAGTATAAATATTTGTAGAAATTAATTGAATTCTCCTAAATCTGGCACAGGTCATACAACATCCTCTGCTCCTAGTCCTCATCTCTTTATCACTGGAAGTTTCTCTGCCCTGGAAGTATCTGGCACACCACTGGATGGGAAAATTGCTTGTGGGATGTGGGACTGCTTAACAAGAATGAATATGTACTCGATGCCTTTCACTTGTGGTTAGCTTCTTTCTAGATGAACTATTGGGAAATTTGCAGCTTGTAATGTATCTTGTTGGGAGAAGACAGGATCCATTTCTATTTCATGAGGATCTTTTTCATCGCTTGGCATATTTCTCTGGGGTTTTTTGAAATTGCAAAATTGGGAATGACAAAACATGCAAAAAATGAATGATGGGTAAGAATGACAAGTTCAGAGATGACAGAATGTGGTGTAGGTAGGATGCAGTTGAAAATGAAACATGAATGAGAACAGGAAAGGAAGCAAAAGGGAAAGAATAGTAATGGGGAGAGAGATCATGTCCTCTACTTCAGATGCCTGAAGGAAGGACAGAGAAAAGCAAGGGAAAAGGAAAACCTGGGGCAGCAGGGAAGGGCACAGATGAGAAGGGAATGATGAGACAATATGAGGACTAGAGCATGAAGCAGTTTCATTTTCTCAGTCAAATGAGATCATATTACAGTGCCTAACACATAGTATGAGTCAAATTAATGCTTGTTGCCTTTTTTCCTTCCTCACTTAATGAAAGAGATCACATAATAAAACAAGCATTCAAAACAATATTTATTAAATCCTTGCTTATGTGCTGGGCCCTATGCATAATAATAGAGATACAAAGAATGAAACACAAACAGTTGCTTCTCTCAAGGAGCTTATATGATGATGATGATGATGATGATGATAAAATTGATGTTGATAAAGTCCTTTAGTTTATATATGCACTTTTAATACCTCATATAAACAAATACATACACATTTATATATGTGTATATATATATATATATATATATATATATATTATCTTCCTTGAATATTGTGATTAAAGGCAACATGGAGAAATAGATAGGATACTGGCCTTGGAGTTAGAAACATCTGGGTTCAAATCCTGCCTCAGATGTTTCCTAGCTGTATGACCTCAGGTTTGTCACAAAAACCTTTCTGTGACTCAGTGTTCACATGTGTAAAGTGAAGGGCCTTCTAAGGTTCCTCCCAGATCTAAATCCAGGATCCTTTAAATAACCCTGTAAGGTAGATCCACTTTATAGTCTGAAGCAATGTAGAAACTCAGGTGTTTCTGATTCCAAGGCTAATTACAATATCCATTATGGCACCCAAAGGACAAGGTAATTGGTGGAGGGAAAGAGTATATGTAACTAGGAAAGGAGAGCAGGTAAAATGAACAGAGGGGGTGGCTAGGGGGGGCAGTGGATAGAGCACCGGCCCTGGAGTCAGGAGTCCCTGAGTTCAAATCCAGCCTCAGACACTTAATAATTACCTAGCTGTGTGGCTTTGGCCAAGCCACTTAACCCCATTACCTTGCAAAAACTAAAAATAAATAAATGAAATAAAATAAAATAAAATGAACAGAGATAAAAGTGATTGGATTCTGCTTTTCTTCAAAAATTTTATTTTTGCCTTCTTAAAAGTATAATTATTTGTGGAAATACTCCCTATTCCCATTTGTACTCTCTTCTATCACCAAATAGATTAGGAAAAGTGCCTGATCCAGTGAATGTATGTACCAACATAAGCCTCATTTGGCCCTGGTGTGCCCCACTTCTCTGCAGAGAAGACATAGATATACATTTCTTTATTTCTTCTCTGGGATCTTTTTTGGTATTTTCATTTTCAATTTTATTTTACAATAGATAGGAGGATGGGAATACATCGAGAACATCAAGGGGAAAGGATAGAGTTTATTCAAAGACACAGAACAAGTTAGGAATAGATTTGGGAATGTACGTCTACCAACTTCCCTTTCCTTCAGGGCTCATATCAGGTACTGCCTCCTCCATGAAGTTTTTCATGATCATTCCCATTTAGATGACCCCTCTGTCTTTAGATCTCTTCTGACATTCACTTTGACCTCTTCCATGCTAACCATAGCCACATTAATGACAGTATTGTTGATTTACATATCTTATCATTTCTAGTAGATAGTCAATTGGCAGAGAAGAGGAACCATGGTTTGTTTGTTTATTTTTTCATCTTTGTAGTCTGTTGGTGGAATGGAAGGAGCCTTTGGAAATTAGATGAGTCAGTCACAGAATTTCAGACTCCTTCCAAGTATCATTATTTCCAGTTTTAGGATGAGAAAACTGAAGCTAAAAAGGTTAAGGAACTTATCAATGGTCTTATATCTAGCAAATGTTGGATTTTTGGAGTAAGAAGAGACTTTGGAAGCCATGTTGTCCAACCAACCACTACATAAGTGGTCATCCAGTCTCTAACTGAAGTCCTCTAATGAGAGGGGGAAGGTATAATCCCCATGGTAGAACACTCTAAAGTAGAATAGCTCTAGGGTTAGGATGTTTTGATTTCAAACCTAAGTAAACCTTTTGTAACTTCCACCCATGACTTCTGGTTCTGGCCTCTGGGGTCAATCAGAACAAATTTAATCTACCCTTCTACCTAATGACAGCCATTCAAAATTCTTAAAGACAAATAATGACTGACTGAAAGCATTATCTATGTCTTTTATTTGTCATGCTCAAGGGAAGTTTGAGAACAAAGAGGGAGAGAATGGCAACAAAGGAAGGGTATTAGAGCTACACCCTCTTCCAAAGTAATCTATCAGCCATTAGATTAGGAAAGTACTCAGCTTCAAACCAGGATAACAGCCAATTACTCCAAAGATGGAAGGAATGCAATGATGAATAGAGTTGTTCACTATCTATTGAGGAGTGACTAAAGAAATTATGAAGCATGAATAAAGTGAAATATCTTAAAACATTATGACTATGAAAAGGAGAAACAGGGAAAGATATGTGAACACTTACTGTCTCTGTTTTCTCTTCTCTCACTCTCATTTAAACCTTCTCTGACCTCATTATTGAACTAAAACTTCTCTTTCTAACATAACTTGTTTTTCCCTTTGTACACATTACTGAGTCAGACTTGATACTATAAGGAAAAACTTCCGAAGAATTAGGGTTATTCAAAAATAGAACATTAGGGGGTAGTGAGCTTCTTGTCACAGCTTGTCTTCATGTATTGAGAATATTATTAAGGAGACTTGTCAGATACAAGGTAGTTTAGATGACCTCTGAGGTCCCTTCCAACTGGCAACTTAACCTTTCTGACCTTTGGTTTCCCCATCTGAAAAATGGAAATAATTCTAGTATTTACCTCTCAGGATTTTTGTGAGAAATAAATTAGATAATTGATAAAAACATTTTTGAAACTTAAAGATTTATGTAAATGTCAATAATTATTATAATTAGAATCTCACAACCACCCTAAGGGAATAGACAGTAATCTATTTCTTGATAATGGCCATTTTAGAGATGAGGATGAGTGTCAAACAGAGGTTTGCTTAAGGTCAGACAGCTAGGAAATGATGGATTTAGATGGTGAATATAGTCACGCCGTCAACATGCATTATGTGCCAGTCGCTGTGATCACGCAGAGCAAATAAGAAGAGGCAAAATCATGCCTTTTGGTTCCAAACTAAAGGCTCCATTATCCTGACATTCTAGCTTCTTCCCTTTGCTCTTCTCCCTAACCAACTTCTCTCTTGAAATCCCATATCCTAACTTACTGCCCCCCAACCTAACAGTTTGTTACACCTCTTCCATGGAACTCTCTAGAAACTGTAAAAGATGGACTCAGATGTTAAAATAATCATTAATAATTGGACATAACAATATTAATATGATAATAATAGCTGACATTTATTTAGTGCTTTAAGTTTTGCAAAATGATTGAAAGATTGTGGGGTAGAGAAAGAAGACACCCAACACAGATCTAACTTGACTTGGGGGCCAACATTGCATTATTCATCTAGTCCTCTAGACAAGAATTCCCCATGAAGAGAGAAAAGAATCCTACTTAGAATTAGCTCCATTGTAATTAAAGCAGATTTGTCCCATTCACACCACTGTGAATGGAAAGAGAATGAGGCTTTTCTTTAATCCTGAAATTAATTGGATTCTAGCTCAAGATCAAATATGGTCAGTGGATTAATGATGAGATCATATTGTTTAGTGGCCTTGAAGTGAGGAAAATTGGACTTTAACTCTTTCCTCAGTCACTTTTCATAACATACCATTTCCTCCATGACACTTGACTTCTTCCTCTATAAAAATCTATAATGATAGTACTAGTTTCCTAGGGTTGTTGTGAGACTCTAAAGAGGTAAGGTATGGAATCAATCAATAAATATTTATTAATCACTTATTAATTGCCAGAGAGCCAGGTGGCACTTGAACAGCTTGCTGATACATGGGCACCTAGATGACATAGTAGATAGAGTGTCAGGCTTAGAGTCAGAAAGACCTGAGTTCAAATTTGACTTCAAACACTTATGAGCTAGGCAAGTCACTTAACTCAGTTTGCCTCAGTTTCCTCAATAGTAAAATGATCTGGAGAAGGAAATGGCAAATTGCTTCAATATCTTTGCCAAGAACACTCCAAATGGGGACGGAGAGTTGGGTATAAATGAAATGACTGAACAACAACAGAGTTGCCAGACTGTATGCTACTTGCTGAGGAAACATGTACCAAGAATGAAACTATCCCTATTGACAAAGGGATTTATATTCTATAGCTCAAGATACATGATTTTGTCCTTTGAAATGGCCTCCATCAATATTGATTGAACTTCATTATTTCCACTTTGGGATCATAGGACTTAGGCTTTTGAAATGGAAGAAACCTTTCTTGCTTCACTATTGTTCATGAAGGCTGAGTTATAGTTATCACCAGAGAGGAAGCTGTCCTGCATTCTGGTAGACCCCCTGATCATCTACCTTTCTTCTCCCACCTTCCTATTGGCTGTGTCAATCTTCATCATCCAGTGATGGCAGAGTGTTCAGCATCCTCGACAGAAGATTTAAAGAAAGGTCAGGCATTATTATTCCAGCAATGCAAAAAAGCAAAAACATTTTCAGAGTGATTAAGCACAACAACTAATACATTATTGGGGTAAAATTACTTTTTAATTTGCTGAAATGTTAGTGTACAGCTGGCCATGATCCTGGAAGAAAAAATATCACCTCTGTGGGCACTGGAGATGAAGAACTAACCAAACTAAGGCAAAGTCCATAAGTAGTTTGGTTCTCCCTGACAGAATTGGCACCATTTGTTTTTCTGCTTCTTAGTCAGAAAGAACTGTTTTGTAAAAAAAAAAACAAAAACACAACAGTTTTGTTCTGCTTTGCCCCTTAGGTAAGAAGAGGTGGAAAATGGTGGAACCACTAGAGAGATAATTTGAACTCACATTGGGAAAAACTTGCTAATTATTGGAGCTGTCCAGTCAAATGGGTTGCCTTGAGAAATACTGGGTTCTGGGTTTTTTTTGTAATTTTACAATTTTTCCCCTAATCTTGCTTCCCTTCCTCTACTCCCCACCCCAATAGAAGACAGTATGGTAGTCTTTACATTGTTTCCATGCTATACAATAATCACAATTGAATGTATTGAGAGAAAAAATCATATCCGTAGAGGAAAAATATATGAGATAGCAAAATTTCATAATACGTAATATAATTTTTTTTTTAAATTGAAGGTAATAGGGGCAGCTAGGTAGAACAATGGATAGAGCACCGGCCCTGGAGTCAGGAGTACCTGACTTCAAATCTGATCTCAGACACTTAATAATTACCTAGCTGTGTGGACTTGGGCAAGCCACTTAACCCCATTGCCTTGCAAAAACCTAAAAAAATAAAGGTAATAGTCTTTGGTCTTTGTTTAAACTCCACAGTTCTTTCTTTGGATACACATGGTATTTTCCATCACAAATACCCTAAAATTGTCCCTGATTATTATACTGATGTAATGAGCAAGTGCATTAAGGTTGATCATCAGTCCCATGTTGCTGTTATGATGTACAAGGTTCTTCTGGTTCTGTTCATCTCTCCCAGCATCAGTTCATGCAATTCTTTCCAGGCTTCTCTGAATTCCCATCCCTCCTAGTTCCATCACATACATATATTACAAGTTGCCCAGCCATTCCCCAATTGATGTTTATTCACTTGATTTCCAATTCTTTGTCACAAAAACAGGGCTGCTATAAATATGTTTGTACAAGTGCGGTTTTTACCCTTTTTTCATGATCTCTTCAGGAAATAGACCTACTAATGGTATTGTTGGATCAAAGAGTATGTACATTTTTATTGCCCTTTGTGTGTAATCCCAAATTGTTCTCCAGAAAGACTGAATCAGTTCACAGTTCCAGAAAAAATATATTAGCATCCCAGATTTCCCACATCCCTTCCAGCATTGATCATTGTACTTTCTGGTCATATTGACCAACCTGTGAAGTGTGAGATGGTATACTGGGTTCTCTGATATGAAGTTTTTTTAGGAAAGGTATGTGAATATGTGGTAGAGGTGATTCTTGTTTGTCTAAAGGGTAGACTCAATGGCCTCTGAGATCCCTCCTGACTGAGATTCTGTATTTCTGTGGATTAAATTCTGTGGTTTCAATTAATATGTTCCATTCATCTTGGTTGACTGACCTCCTCTCTTGTAATTTTGATTTTCTCAAAGTTAAAAAGGAGGGAAGGAAAAAAGAACTTCTAAACTCCTAGTTTCAACAGTCTAAATGATATCTAAGTAATACAAGTTTACTAGTTTTCTTCTGAGGGCTGGGTGTGTACTGATAAATGTTTAACTACCAGTTTTCTGAAAAAACAAAGTACTTGTGACATATTTCTTTATTAATATTTTCTTTCTTACTTTCTGAAGTCTCGTAATCAGTAAAATAATAAATCAAACCCTGATTTATAGCATTAGTGAAGTTCCAAGGTGTAAATTTTCACATTGAAAATTTGGTGGTAGTGGAATAGAAAAGTACTGTGGACCCTGAACCATGGAGTCTCTTTTCCACTTCTGACTCTATTGTCCACCTCTGGGGGTAGACAAATTGTCTAACCTCTCTAAGCCTTGGTCATCTTTTTTTGTAAAATTGTAGAGTCAAATTCAGTGGTCTCCAACATTCCTTTTTGACTCTAATGTTCTGAGAACTATAAAATTAGAGAGGCTCTAGGACTGAAGTCAGAGAACTTAGATTCAAATTTAGGCTCATTTCTACTCTCTATATGTCTATGGTAAATCATATCATCTTCCTGGGCCTCAGTTTCTTCATCTATAAAATGAGGGAATTGGTGGACATGGTATCTAAGATTCCTTCTTGTTCTATATTTTGTGATATTATAGTTTTCACAGTGATAGACCATGAAGCGGTGGTGGTGATTATCTTTGGCGTGGAGTACTGAGATATTTTACTGTGTAGGACTAATGCTGGAGGCATTGTAGAAAGACTGGCATACAACACAATATTACTAGAATTGGAAATTTGTTCAACCATTATAAAAAGCAATTTGGAATTAGTGAATAAGGTGACTAAATGTCTATACTGTCTAGATTTCATTACTTGGCATAAACCTGAAAGTGGTCAATGACAAAACACAACAAAATATTTTATAGCACAGCTTTTTGTAGTAGCAAATGCAAAGCAGTTATCTGTTACCTGGGGGAATAGCTAGTCAGGTTGTGGTGCAGGAATGGGATGGAATATTCTAGTGCAATGAGACATGATAAACAAAAGGAACAGAGGGAAGCTTCTATTCTGCCCTGATCCAAAGTGAAGTAGAACATAACCAGGAAAACAATACATAGATACCCATATGTCTCTCTCTCTCTCTCTCTCTCTCTCTCTCTCTCTCTCTCTCTCTCTCTCTCTGTGTGTGTGTGTGTGTGTGTGTGTGTGTATGTGTGTGTGTGTGTAGGTATGTATCAACTTTGACAATGTGACAGGAAACAACTACAAAACAGTAGAAATTGAAGACCACAAATTTACAGTGATCCAGTTGACCCCAAAGAAGAGATATAAGAACACATCTTCTTTGCAGAGATGAAGAGCTATAGGTGCTATATATTTACAGATGATCTCAGAGTTTTCATTGAATTGATTATTTTGCTGAATTTTTTTTCTCTTTGTTTTAATATATTTTTAAGGGATGGCTATTTAGGTAAAGAGAGAAGAGTAATACATTGGGAAATATAGGGGAGATAAAAGAATAAAAGTTAGCAAATATCATTTAAAAGAAAAGAGAGATATGGGAAAGAGGAATTAAGTATGAACTAAGTATGACATTTGGCTGAGATTAGTGTAATTGGAAAAGAGAAGTTTTCTCTGGGTATCTGAAGGGCTAAAAGACCTTGGAGTGATAAGCATTGGGGACAAGTTCAAGAAGGTAAGGACAAGAAATAAATCTCTTTCATTTTCCATTCCCTAGACCTACCAAGAAGTATTTGTGTTTATAGAGTTTGGGAATTTTCAGTTGGGGTGGGAATGGTAGAGGAGGAGAAAGTTCCCTTGTATTACCTTTGGGAAATGGTGCATTTTTTCATAATTCCAAACTTTTCTCTGAAACAAGAATCCAATACATATTAATGATGATGATTATCATAATTTTTTTTTAGTTTTGGCAAGGCAATGGGATTAATGATGATGATTAACAAAGAATTAACAGTTTTTCTGGAGGGGGGCAGGATTCTTCCTAGCAGAAACAAATGGGAAGAAAAGTCAAATCTTCATTTTTCATGAAACACCTGAGTTTGAGGAGTCTCTGATTTCTGGAAAAGGGAAGGAAATATGAAAAGTAACTGGCTTTTTTCCCCCATGGGCATGACTAAGTATTAGAGGATGTCAAACCAACATTGGTTTATCTTATTTTAGCATGTTATGTTTATATATATGAATAGCTTCACTAAGGCACCAAATGATCAATTACTTCCAAATCCTAAAGAGCTGTGCAGATCCAGAAGAAATATTACAAAACAATGACTGATTGAAGTTGAGAATGCAATATTCAAGAGTTCTGAAAGGGTGTTACGTTTCATGTTAATACATCATTACATTAGACAACTTGGGGCTGAACACAGGGAGCTGAAGCCTTTATTTCTTCCTTTTGCAAATCATAAAAAGCAAAAAGGAAGGAAATGAAAGCTTGTGGGAGTGGGATAGAATGCAGAATGCAAGCTGCTCATTTTCTGGTTCCTTGAAAAAAGTTTTCCTCTGTATTTTTGGATGCTTACAAAGCTGAAATGCAAACTCACTAAGGAAATGTGTCAATTTTCTTATTAGAGAAAAATTTCAATTCAATTCAATGAGCATTGCCTGAGTACCGACTGTATTTTTAGGTATTGATTTAGATGCTTGGGAATACAGAAACCAAAGTAAAAGAAAAACCAAAAACCAGTCCTTACCCTCAGCAAGTTTATCATTGGTTTTGTGAGCATGAACAACCTCCCTTCATGGTAAACAATGAAATCACTCTTATGATTCAATGAATAAGGAGGTTCTGGCATGAAGCCTAGAGAATTTAAATGTTCTATGCCAAACATTAAAAGTTAAAAAGCGTTAACAAGTGAGCATCTCAGGCAATTGGGTTTGGAATCTTTCTGACTCCAAACCTACCATATGATAAATGAGTTCTTGTTGTCTCCAGACAAATGTATTTTTTTTTCTTTTCAGTTGAACTTGTGATTTCTTTGGTCAAGGGAAGCTCCCAGTGAAGAAATTATCTTTGCCAATGAGGATCAGAAACCTCTCTGAAATTTCTAGTTGCCTTGGGATCACCAAGAGGTGCAGTGATATATCCTTTGGCATTCAGGCAGTAGGTGACTATAGAAGGACTTCACAGGAGGACATGATCCCAGGATCTCTTGATACTGGAGCTGCTCCTTTTCAGTTTTTCCACATCCTGCATCCCTATATTTGCATTGAAGAAATTGATAAAGACTTTATACTTTGACAAAGGGATGATTCAGTAATCATTTAGGGTTAATAACTAATAGAAAATAGAGGCACTATAACTCACAAAAACCTTCAAGCCCATGGCTCTCATCATTTCTCCTGAAATTCCTTCATACTTAGGTGTTTTTTTTGATCATATTTGTTCATTTGATTGACTCAAGATAAAGGGTCACTGGTTGATTAGATCTCTCTCTCTCTCTCTCTCTCTCTCTCTCTCTCCTTTAGTCTCTCTCTCTTTGTCACATCATAGGATATATTATATCAGACCACATTTTGCTCTGTCATATTATATTGTGATATATTACATTTCATACTTAGTAGATTATACCATATCATGTTGTTTCATCTTAAATTATTCCATATAATAGAATATTTTTGTATAATTATATATATATATATATATAATACATATATGATAGCATATATTCCCATGAAATGATTAGTACCCTTTATGTGCTTGGGGCAATCAATGCTAGACATGGGGGTTATAGATACAAAAACCAAACAGTTTTTCAAGGAACTTCCATTCATCTTGGATGCTACAACACATATACAGTTAAATACAAAGGAATTTCAAAAGAGAGAGGGAACACTAACCATCAAGGGTGGGAGGGGGTGATCTTGTATAGGTGTTAGCACTGAGCCCTGCTTGGGCTTGACCTGTTCTCCCAGTTACACCTGTTTGGAAATATCAGCCTTTCTTTATTTGACAAACACATCTTGGTGCCACTAGCCTTTAGGTTTTGTGGTTTAACTTCTCTCTACTCTTTCCACCTGACTGAGTCCCCTTTTTTTGCACTTGTTCACCCAGCTTTAGTCTTCAAATCCCAAAGTGAGATAAGGTGATTAAGACATTAAATTGGTATTTCTAGCCTCCCCATAGTATAACTGGAAGAGGCATGAATCATCCTGCTATTGCTTCAGGTGTTCCCTCACTGGCTATGAATCACAGGGGACTGTTAGACTCCACTGAGTATATGGGTCTCCAGTGGAATCATCAGAAATGTGTTTTTACCTTAACTAGAAGAACAGAATCCCAGAATCTGAGTTGGAAGAGACCTCTGGGGTCTTATGGTCTGATCCATGCTTCAGAATTCCTTCTGTGGGGTATGTTACCATAGAAAAAGAAGCATTATTCAAAGCAACAACAAAATGCATAAAGACCTAGAAATCAATATATCAAAGCACATTCAATATCTATATAGTTATAATTATGAAATCCTCATTAAAGAAATAAAGAATAGCTGAAATAACTGGAGGGGAATTCAATGTTTGTGGGTTGGATGGCTAATATAATTAAAATGACAATACTATCAAAATTAACTTAAAGAGTTAGCATAATAGAAATCAAACTATACAAGAGATATTTTGTAGACTAGTCAAAATAATTTTTAAAAATGTTTTATGATTAGAACATGAGCATAAGATTTAGAATATTAAGGAAAATGATGGAAAATCATTTAGAAGTGGTTAAAAATAGAAAAGTAATTGAATAGGATAGACTAAATAAGGGAGAATCAGAAATAATTGAAGCTGATATCCATTAAAGAAATCTGAAAGACATCTGAACTGCCTATGAAACATCTCTTGAATTATAAGAAATGCTGAGAAAACTAGAAAGGATTCAGGCTTAGACTTCTCTAATGTTAAGTTTAGACCAATATCTTACCACACATACATTAATCAAATCAAAATAGATATGTGAACTGAAAATTAAAGATCATATAATAAAACTGGGAGAAATATTAGATTGTAGGCCTTTCATAGCTATGATTAGATGATGATTTTTTAACACAAAAGAGAAAGAGGAAATTACAAAAGATATAAAAATAATTTTGATTACATAAAATTGAAAGGGTTTTCAATGAACAAAATTAATGCAACTAGGATGAGAAGGGAAGGAGTGGACTGAGAAAACAGATCTTTGTGTTAAATATTTCTAAATATCTCTAAGATCTAATAAGCACAATATATAGACAAGCACCAGAAATCTCTGAGACCAAAATTCATTCCCTAATTGATATATCTGGCAAGGTACAATTGAAAGTCTCTCTGGGTTTGGACTCAGAGAATTTGGATTTAAATTCTGCCTCTAACACTTATTTGTTTGACATTGGATAAATTTCTATGCCTCAATGTCCTCCCATGTTAATGAGAAGGCTCGACTTAAAGATTTCAAGAACAAAAAAATGCCCAGTAAGTGTGTACTCTGTGAAAGCACTGAACTAAGGAGAAGGAAAAGAAAAAAGAAAACTATTAGTCCATACATTCTAATGGGTAGGAGATATAACTTTTATATGTAAGTGGCAAATGCTTGGGAAAGATGTTAAAATGAACATATATTTAGAACTGAAAGGGCAATAACAGTCCTCCTCTCAACACATACTTTATAGATGAAGAAACTGAAATCCCAAAGGATTGGCTTGTCCATTATAATTGTAGTTATTATTATCATTCGTTTAACATAATAATAATAATAATAGAGATTTTTAATTCAGACCCTCTGATTCCAGACATGAATTTCATTTCCCAGCACCATGTAGGGAAGAGCTAGACAAAACAATTCTAGATCCATTATAAAGACCAACAAAATGAACAACTCACTAATTTTTTCATAACCGTACACACCAAATCAAAATTAAACAATTTACTTTCTCAAAAAATCCCCAAAAACTAGAGTTTTATTACCCTCTATGTCTCTTAGAATAAAATGTATTTTATTTTGTTTTCATATAAGCTGTTTAAGGTGCTCCAGATCACCATGGGCTTCCTTTAGAAAGCTCTGTTATTAATGTTCTTCTAGTAATAGCCCCAGACTTCAGGGGTGCTGGCCAATGTGTGGCACTTCCAGATATTTCTTTAGAGTGTCTGGCCCAGTTCACTGCCAGAATGTAATAGCCTGAAAATAACACTTCCAACAAAATAAATTAGATTGATGGAAATGTATTGTTGATGCTAAAAACTCAAATTACTGGATAGATATCTATTACCTTGCTTCTGACTGTGGAAGAAGGAGGGACTTTCAGGGCTTTCTTGTGACTTGGCTAAAGTTGTAGTTGAGAAGTCACTCTCATTATGAGACTCTATTTTTAGATGTCTTACTGATTTAAGTTTATAATTCAGGCTTTATTATATTTATAGAAAAAAATGGTCCTTTTTTTTGAAATTTCTCATGCATGTTTTTTAGCCTAGGAGAGAATTTCTTTGAAAAGTTTCATAAAAAATTTGCCTTATATTGTAGAATTATTTGAAGTGGGAATAGATATGTTTTATTTGACTTCTCATTGCTTTATTTCCTCCTCCTTCTCTGTCCCCCCAACCCCAATATTTTAGAAATTCTAGGTTTGGAGACAACATATTTATTTATATCTATATTTATATCTATCTCTATCTCTATTTCTATCTCTATCTATCTCTGTATTTATATCCAAATATGTATTATAAATTAATAAGAGATAAACATTTCTATTCAATTTTATTCAATTCCATTCCCATTTATCAATTTTAATGTAGGTACTTAATCATATTTTTTAGCTGTTGCATACTCTCTAATGAGGATTTTCTCCTGTGATTCATAAGATCTCTTTTAACAATATACAGATGTCTACAGTGTCATTCATTCAAACAATTAATCAGCAAACATTTATTTTAAATGACCTTTTGCCAGGTACACTTACAGGTGCTAAAGATCCAAAGATGAAAATTCCTTACCCTAAAGAGAGAAACAAAATACCCAATGTCAAAACAAAATGCCTAAAGTCTGTAGGCAAGGACAAAATACTTTAGTGACAGCATGATGTTGTGCAGTGGGATCAAACTCAAGTAGAAACGGTGGCCATTAACTCAAATATGACGAGCCCTGTTTACCCATTGACTTAGAAAACCATAGAGTAACATTATGAGGGTTATATCTTTGTTTATTTTTTAAATATTTCCCAAATATATTTTAATCCCTTTCTTCAGGCTTGTATTCAAAGCCATGTGCAACCAGTAGGCTGTACTTTTGCCATCTCTGATACAGTGAATAGAATGCCAGACTTGGACTCAGGAAGACCTGGGTTCAATTCTTATTTCTGATACACACTGGCTATGTGAACACAGGTAAACTCTTTAAATTATCTAAGCAGCTCTGTAAGACTGTATATCACAAAGCAAATGTTAATGTGAATTGACAGAGAATTCTAAATGAAACTATTACTTTAGATAAAAAACCCAGCATCTCTAGTATAGTGCTAAAATAATACTTGTTTAATGAATGATTAAGTGAATGAATGAAAACTATTTGGTGCCCAAATTGATCATCTTGACATTATCTTGACATTTCTTGACATTATCTCATCTTTCAAAATGGCACCACATCAGATCTTCTGGGGTGTTTGATTCTTGTCTCTGTATTTTCATGTAGGGTTCTCCAGAACTCTGACTTCTATTGCCTTTTACTCAGCTGAAATAAGGCTTGCTTCCAACACTGTTTGCCATGAGTTTATTTTCTATATTTCTACTCCTCCAATTAGATTTAGCAGTTTTAAGAGATGAAGGACCTAGAATCTTCCCTTTGATGCCAAAGAAGATTTTAATATTTTTTCAAAATCATTAGACAGAGGAAATTCTATTTAGCAAAATTAAAAATTGCCCTGCTCCCAGGAGCTTTTGTGGAAATCTATTTATCTTATTTAGTTCATATTTTTTTGTTTGTTTTAAGAGCAGCTTCTAGCAAATCACATTTATACAATAAATTGTATTGCATGGCAATGGCTGAAAATTCCATTTGCCCCCCTTCATTATTCCTTCCATTTCTTTTTGATTGTGATTGATTGGAAAGGAGGTGGCATTTAGGAAGTGGGTGAGGCAGAGAAAAACTCTTACACCTGTTACCCAGGCAACTCTTGGTGGTTTCTTGGAAGGCAGGTCCTGAAATGATTTGAAGGGATTGAAGAATGATGATTAGGAAGTGGAAAAAATTAGAGAGGAGGTTTGATGCTGTATCAGATATAGGTTTGTAAGCAAGATATGAGTTCTACTGATAGGAAGAGGAGAAAGTAGCATGAAAAACATAGTAAATTCCCATGGGCTCTAATTAGTTGACTAACTAATCTGTGTTTCAAAGGAGTTTTACTGTTGGAGGCTAAAAACAAGGGAGCTGACAGACTTTCCTGTCAATAAGCTGAGAAAACTTCCAAAAGTCTGGGATCCATAAGATACTCCTGCTTAATGAAGAGAAGGCATGGAGGAACATTTTCATAGTTGTTTCAAGAGACTGGCTTTCTTACTTACACAGTTCCAGATTAGACTGGAAGCCAAAAGAGAGATAGAGGGAGGACCTCAGCTGAGGTTCCTATTAAACCCAGTGGGTGACAGAGTCAAGGACAGTTCCCACAACAAGAGGAAAATATGTTAGAGATCAGCAGGGATTCATTGCCTCAAAGAAGCAAACCTGGAGGAGAGTAGAATCCCCAGAAGTCCCAGGTGAGCCTACAAATGTGCCAGTTCCAAAGGACTGAGTCTCCTTTCTCCATATATGCCTTCACTACATGCTTTCTCTTATTATTAGTTTGCCCTTCCATGCCTGAATCATAAGTATCTCATTTCTTAAAAACATTTATCAATGTAGCAACCGGCCAGTTCCTCTGGAAGTTTCAAATTCCTTGATCTTTGACTGTTTATATTGCAGCCCCCAGGTCTCTGTGATGACTCTTTTTTTTCTACTCCAAATTAAATCAGCCTCACTCCCAGTTCTTACTGTTGCCACTTATTTTGTCTATGTCCGTGTAAAAATGTCTCATAGATAGGTAGAGGGAAGGGAATTTGCCCTACAGAGGTCTGTCCACCCTTTAACCTCATTGTGTCGTCTGCCCCACTAGACATATATAGTTATGATTTGTGGTGAAAATGGACCTAGGGAGTACTTTGAACCCAGGACAGATTTTCAAGGGGACCAACATGTGAATTGGGATTGCCATAAAGAAATAATAAGTTCTGATTTCTTCAAATTATACTCTTCTTTTTCAGTATCCAAACACTCCTTGATTCTATCACCTTCACAAGTGAAGTAAATTAGTATAAGAGAAAGAATTTAGAATAGCTAGAGAAGATACAATGATGTCATAAGCTTCCCTTCCAATATGTAATTCAGAGCAATTTAAGAGGATAAGAGACACAATATGAGACATGAAAGCCTTCTAGAAATAGACAGCTGGTGAAGTAGTAGAGATATGCCTTTAACCACAACAATAGATGAACTATTTGGGAGCATTTAAACCTTCCAGTAAAATGGTACCAATGAAATATTTAACACCTCGACTCTAATGACAGCTGCCAATAAAGGCAGTGGGGCCAGTGGGAAAGTAGCATAACTTACCTCAGAAAACTTTTTTTCTTTGCAAAAATTAAGTGAAAACTGAATATCATTTCAGTTAGTAAAAAAAGGTATTGAGGATTTTGAGCCATTTGTTTCTAAAAATCTTAACAATTTGGTATGACTCATAGTTTAAAAAATAAAAACGTAAGCCTATGTGGGTACAGCAGCTTTATAGAGGTGATAGTTGAATTGGTGGGTAGCTGAGTGATGTTGTGAGATAGAGGACTGGAATCAGGATGTCTTGTCTTCCTGAGTTCAAATTCAACCTTGCATGTGTACTAGTGGTGTGACCCTGGCAAGACACTTCACTTGTTTGCCTCAATTTCCTCATCTGTAAAATGAGCTGGAGAAGGAAATGCTGAAACACTGCTGTATTTCTGCCAAGGAAACCCAAATGGATAATGAAGAGAGACATAAATGAAATGAAATGCTGCTTATCATCATTGGGGATGCAAGTCTCCCCAAAAGAATTAATCTTTGCTTTCAAAAAACTTACATTCATATAAGCAAGGCAACATATAAATCACTATGTACAGTATAAAGTGATGATAAAATTAATAATTTATACAACCTTTAAAGTCTGCAAATCATTTTTCAAATATCTTATTTGATCTTCACAAGAATCCTGGGAGGTAGATGTTCATATTAGCCCCATTTCACCAACAAAGAAACCGAGACAGGTAGCAGTCAAGTGACTTGCTCAGGTTCACATGGCTTTTACCTGCTCTGAGAACAGATTTGAAATCAGTTCATCCTGATTCCAGTTCCAGCCCTGTTTCCACTGCCACATAACTACAAATGTTCTGTAAAGGAATTAGGAATGGTATGCACAAGACTATTTAGGGGTGAATGAGGAAAGATTTTGTTATCTTCATGGCAAAGGAAGACAATCAGACTGAGAAAGGTGATGCTAGTGTAAACAAAAATTTGGAGACCAAGACTGAGATATGGTTGAGATGTCTTTGGAGGTCAAGAGGCTAGAGGTGAACTGAATTCTATTTCTTTGTTAAAATGAAGAGTTGGTGGTCTCTCCGGTTCGAAATCTATGATTCTTCCTCCTATATAAAAGACAAGTGCACTAAGTATTAGGCCCTGGAGATGCAAATATGAAGAATAATATGGATGAGGCTGAATAGGTAAAGCTTTTATAAATCCACTGTGGAATTGAATTTGAATTTGGGATCTATTATTTATTGTGTGATCTCAGTTTCCCTGGCTGTTGGATGAACTGAACTAGATCTTCAATGTCTCCAGCTCAAAATCTCTAGTTTTTGAAGAACTGGCAAAGCAAGTTTCCTCTGAGCCTGTCCTAGAAAGGTGAGGAGCGTGGGCCATGCTTAAGAAGCCTTCATCCTCCTCGTCTACTTGATACCTGCAACCTTGAATTATCAAAATTAGCATTTGGCTAAACCATTTTTCAAATTGTAGGAAGGAGGGCCATGGGCCTTTGGAATTATTGCAAAAGCAAAGCAACTTCCCAATTCTTTGAGAGGGGCACGGGAGAAAGGGGACCCACTGTCACAGCAGAAGACCAGGGTTCAAGGACAGGTTCTGACATTGACTAGGAAACCCAAGCTCAGTCATTTAATGTTTTCAAGTCTTAGTTTCTTTATCAGTAAAATGGGGGGTGATGATGCCTACCTCAGAAGGTTATTTGGTAAGGAAAACCCTTTTATAAACCTTAAAATACTTTAGAAATGTAAGTTCTCATTATTACTTTCTTTAAATTTAGTTTTGATATTGTATATGGAGTATTAATTAATGCCTTTTCTGGAAGTTAATGTAGGAATGTCAGACCCTAAGCATTCACTGAGGTTGTAAGCCAATGCAAATTGCTTTACATTCAGGGAATCAGAAATCATTAGCATTTCTTTTCCTTCTATGAAGAAGCTTTACTCTTTCCAAGCCCCTGCTTTTTTAGCCTATGAAGGCTGCTCCACTGGGAGCTGGTCCAAATTTGCATGGTCATTTCACTACCTTGGAAGTCTTTCTTCCAGTCAGAGGAGCCCCTCAGAATAGGGGCTGATAGGTGGTCTCCTAAGTCTAACTTTCAGAATACTTGTTTCTTTTTTTTTTCATTTTTTTGTTTTATTTTGTTTTATTTTATTTTTTAATTCTCATTTTGTACAAATGTTTTTTTGCATTAATAAAATATTCTTGTTTAAGAGTAAACAAAATACCCCTCCCCACAATGAATATAGACTTGCTTGGGCGATAAAGTAAAGGGGAGAGGAAAAAAATTAAAATAAAAACAATAGTAATAATTGTAGGTATGGCCATGAGCAACCAAGCCCACATCCAGCCCCGTAGACCCAACAATCACCCAGCCATGTGACATGCAAGCCACCTGATCTCCACTGCCCTGCAAAAACTAAAAAGAAGGAAAAAAAAAGACCCCAAATAAAATAAAATAGTAATCATAGTAGGGGTGGCTGGGTGGAAGACAGAGCATTGGCCCTTGAGTCTAAATCCTGCCTCAGACACCCAAAGATCACCCTGCTATGTGGCCCCAGGCAGGCCACCCAGCCCCATTTGCCCTGTACCCTTCCCCAAATAATAATAATAATAAAAAATGTGCTTCAGTCTTTGTTCCAACACCAACAACTCTGTCCTGGGTGGATCACATTCTTTATGGTAAGTCCATCACAAAAGTTACTTCCATATTTTTCCACCATTGCCATTGCTGATCGCAACTCCCTCCTTTCTTATTTCTCCACTACCATGTACTCTATTTTCTCTCTCCTTTCACTCTGACTCTGTTGTAGGGTCACTGAGTGGCGCAGCAGACAGATTCCTGGTCCTGGGACCAAGGAGCCCTGAGCCCCCCTACCACCCCTTAGGCCCAGCATCCACCTGGCCCTATGGTCCTGGACAGGCCTTCCATTCCCAGCCCCTTGCAAGAAGTAAAAAAGAAAATGTGTTATATCTGACCACTCTCTCCCCATGGTCCATCCTCTCCTCCTTTATTCACATCCCCACCCCTTCCCCCTGTCCCCCCTCTCTCCTTCTTACTCCAGATGTCTATACCCCATTGAGTATATATGCTGTTTCCTCTCCTAGCCATCTCTGATGAGAGCAAAGGTTCCCTCATTCCCCCTTGCCTACCCCCTCCCATATCATTGCAATAGCTCATTGTAATAAAGAAAAAAACTTATATGAAATTTCTTGGCCTATTCCCCCCTCCTTTTTCTTTACATTTCCCTTTTTTTCTATTGACTCCATTTTTATACCATATTTTATCTTCAAATTCAGCTTTCTCCTGTGCTTCAACTATAAAAGCTCCCTCTACCTGCTCTATTAACTGAGAAGGTTCATATGAGTATTATCAGTGTCATTTTTCTATGCAGGAATACATGCAGTTCATCATCATTAAGTCCCTCATATTTCCCCCATCTCGTCCACTCTCTGTGCTTCACCTGAGTTCTGTATCTGAAGATCAAACCTTCTGTTCAGCTCTGGCCATTCCAAAAGGAACATTTGAAATTCCCCTGGTTCATTGAAAGTCCATCTTTTTCCCTGGAAGAGGACATTCAGCCTTGCTGGGTATTTCATTCTTGGCTGCATTCTAAGCTCTTTTGCCTTCCGGTATATTGTATTCCAAGCCCTACGAGCTTCCAATGTAGTTGCTGCTAAGTCCTGTGTGATCCTGACTGCAGCTCCACGATATTTGTACTGTGTCCTTCTGGCTGCTTGTAATATTTTCTCTTTGACTTGGGAGTTCTGGAACTTGGCTATAATATTCCTAGGGGTTGGTTTTTTGGGATCTCTTTCTCAGGGGGGATCGGTGGATTCTCTCCATTTCTATTTTGCCCTCTGCTTCTAGGATATCAGGGCAATTTTCCTGTAGTAATTCTTTGAAAATGATGTCAAGGCTCTTTTCCTGATCATGAATTTCAGGTATTCCAATAATTTTTAAATTATCTTTCCTAAGTCTGTTTTCCAGATCAGTTGTTTTTTCAATGAGATATTTCACATTTTCTTCTAATTTTTCATTTTTTTTTTGGTTTTGAAGTATTGATTCCTGATTTCTGGCAAATTCATCAATCTCCCTGAATTCTATTCTTTGTCTGAAGGATTTATTCTCCTCAGAGAGTTTTCTTATCTCTTTTTTCCATCTGGCCAATTTTGCTTTTTAAGGCATTCTTCTCCTCCATAACTTTTTGAACTGTTTTATCCATTTGACCTAAGCTGGTTTTTAGCATGCTATTTTCTTCAGCATTTGTTTTTGGATTTCCTTGACTAAGCTGCTGACTTCATTTTCATGTTTTTCCTGCATCTCTCTCCTTTATTTTCCCAGTTTTTCTTCCAACTCCCTCATTTCATTTTCAAAGTCTTTTTTGAGCTCTGTCACAGCCTGAGCCCAATTTCTGTTTTTCTTGGAGTCTTTAGATGTAGGAGCTTGTGCTTCCTCATCTTCAGACTGAGTATTTTGATCCTTCTTGGGCTCATATGCAAAATATTTCTCAATGGTCTTCTTATTTCTCTGCTTGCTCATTTTCCCATCCTGGGCCTGGTTTTGGGGTGCTTCCTGAGCTTTTGGGACACTCCCACAAGTGTCTCAGTGTGTGAGGCTCTGTCCTCCCTCCTGGTCTGTGAATGACCATATGAGCCCCCCTCTGCCACGGGGCTAAGGTGCGGGGGGCTGCTGTTTTATTGGGGGGCCCTAGACTGCAATCAGGATCTGAATATATTCAGAGCCCCAGAGTCCTGTTCCAGGGGCAGAGGACAGAGCTCTGCATTCTCTCTCTCTTCACTCCCCTCCTTCAGCTCAATGGAGAATACTTGTTTCTAAACCATTCTTCTCTCCCCCCATTCCCTTCCTTCTCTCTTTCTTTCCTCTCCCCTCCTTTATCTCCCTTCTCCTTCCTCCTCTTCTCTCTCGCTCTCATTCTCTTTCCTTCTCCCTCTTCTCTCTCCACACTCTCTCATCCTTTTTATCTCTCTTCTTCTCTCTCTTGCTATCTCACATACTCTCTCTCCCTTTCCCTTCCCTCTCATTTTCTCTCTCACTGCTTCCTTTAATAAAATAAACTAGAATGAATCTCTAGATGCCAGAGGATCAAAGATCTGAAAGAGACCTTAGTGGTCCCCATTTTACAGAAGTGGAGTAACCTGCTCAAGGTCACAGAAGTAATAATATTACTCATATTAACATTAATAGAGTGCTTTAAGATTTCCAGATAAATATCTCATTTGATCCTCACAAAAGTCATGAATTAGATAATTTTATACACCCTGTTATAAATGGCTCATAATTATAAAAACTTAGAATGGAGTGATTAAATAGCTTTTTATTAATTAACTAACTTCTCTACACAAAAGGACCATTTCCCCTAGCAGGAAAGACCTGGAATTGTTCAGTCTTATATGCAGTTTGAAATACTTTCTCCTCTCTTCTGACCTAGTCATTGGTTTGAATTTCAGGGTTACAATCTAATCAGTATGCGCACTCCCTACCACTCTCTATTATGTTTTCCCCACCCTGGTCATTATGCTGATGAGTCCAAGGGGAGTGTATAATAATATGTATGAACTTTGTTAAACAAGAATATTTACAGAGGTCAGGGACTTAGTTCAATTCAGGAGTTGATAGAGCAGACTTGGGCTATTCTCAGTCTGATCAGGTTGGGTGACTCTCCCAGTCCTGTGATTGTTTGGGGGTCAATTCCTTTGCCTCCTCTTTTGTCTTACTTTCACATACCTGCAGGTAGGCACAGTAGTCATGGACAGACTGCAGTCTTTGTAATACATACATACATGTTCACACACAAATATTTTAAATTTAACAGTCTCCTTTTACATTCTATGGAAGCTAAGGGCTCTACATTCCTCCAAACCCCATTTTACAAATGAGGAGACTGAGTTAGTCAGAAACTAAGTGACTTGTTCATCTAATGGGTATCTGAGACTAGATCTGAACTCAAGACTTCTTCATTCCAGGTTCAGGGTGCTATCTAATACATCTAGTTGTAGTCAACCTTTGCATGGGGATTAAAAACCACATCCTTTGGCTCCAGAGTTGATGTGTCTCTGTATACCCTGTCAATTCAACTCATGTCTAAGTATAGGTTAAGTTCACAAGTAAGCCTGGTCTCATTAGAAGTCTAATAATGATTTCAGTCTCAAAAGTTTCATTCAGGGGCAGCTAGGTGGTGTAGTGGATAAAGCATGGGCCCTGGAGTCAGGAGTAGCTTGGTTCAAATCTTGTCTCAGACACTTAATAATTGCCTACCTGTGTGGCCTTGGGCAAGTCACTTAACCCCATTTGACTTGCAAAAAACCTAAAAAAAGTTTCATTCAAACATTTCTACCTCCTCTTCTAGGGTATCAAAAATGCTGCTGATAGCTGTGGTCCATGGTGAGTAGATTTCTTAAACACCATCTGACAAACAAGTCCTTCCCTTTTTCCTCTTCCTGTGCACCTGTAAGGACAATTGTCAGATTAAGTCCAGTGAATTGTTCATCCAATCAAAGTTTCTCAAAGAGCCCTCAAGGGATGTCTACTGGGAATGTATGGTCAATGGTGCAAGTTTAAGATTAGAGATATTGAGTCAAAATTAAGGGAAAAAAAGATCTGGGGTCTGGGTTATTATTATTGCTACTAATGAGACTAAGTAACATTAATAAAACATTTTCCTCTTATCTGAAAAATAGTTCAGTTCTTCTTTAAGACTCTCTTTTATTCATGGTGAATTTGTGTCCTTTTGTTTAAATTGCTTGTCACTTCGTTTTGACATAAAATTTATATTGTTTCCTTTGGGCTCTTCAGTAACATCCTTGGTGGCTTGTCTACTTCAGCTCCATGGAGACAATTTATTCAGAGACCCAGCCAATGCATTTAAAATCACCTCCCTTGGTAGGGGAACTTAACCTTCCTTAGCAATTTCCTTGAAGGCAAATTGTAGAATCCATTTGCTTCCTTTTGGCTTTCCTTCTAAATAAAAGGTGAAACTCTCCAGTCACAGCCAAACCTGAGGAAATAAGGACAAGGAGTAAGAGCTTATTACCATTCAAAGCAGCTCCTGATAATGTTGGAGGTAGGCTGCCAGCCTTGGAGAATTTCTACAGAATAATTGTGTAGTTGTCTCCCTGAAAGGACTGTGGTGACATGGCTATTCTTCAGCAATTAATTACATCTCTCCCAAAGCAGAATGGGCTGCCTTGGAGGGAATGAGTGGTCCCACCACTGCAGGATAATTAGCTGGATGTGTAGCAGGGGAGACTTTTGTTCTAGAAGGGTCCAGAAGAGATGCCTTCTAATTTTGAGATTTATTGAGGAAAAAGATCAGGAAATTGTTGTTATTAAATAGGAAGTATTGGATTTAGAGGCAGGGAAACAAGTTTAAATTCTGCCTTGGATTCTATACTTTGTGATCTTGGGCAGGTCACTTAACCTTTCTCAACCTCTGTATCCTTGACTGTAAAATGGGGCATCTATCTTGTAGTGCTGTTCCAAGAACAAATTGAGATTATCTATCTGTCTGTCTGTGGCCAGATGGCACTGTAGATAGTGTCTGGAACTGGAATTAGGAAGATATATCTTCCTGAGATTAAATCTAGATTTAGATCCTAACTAGTTGTGTGAGCCTGGACAAGTCACTTAACCTCTTTTTTACCTCCGTTTTCTCTGTAAAATGAGCTGATGAAAGAAATGGCAAACCGCTTCACTACCTTTGTGAGTGCTGGAATTATTGGGGTCACTAATCAAAAATAGAAATTGGGATAACCGAGAAATGATGGTTACTGAAGACAAAGGAATCTGTGAGCTCTCTGGGATGTTTTACTCTGCTCAGATTTTGTTACAAATTATTACAAAGTAAACGGGTTAAAACTCCTAGAAAAGAAGTAAGCGCTTTGAGGATAGGTTAGTTGAAGTCTATGTGTGTGTTTGTGTGCGTGTGTGTGTGTGTGTGTGTGTGTGTGTGTGTGTGTGTGAGAGAGAGAGAGAGAGAGAGAGAGAGGTAGCCCTGGCCATGTGGCATGGGTCCCATGATGAACCCTCAGGGCCTAGCATGGGAGCACATGGCCTAGGAAGGAAGGAAAGATGCAGACATCCTGCAGAGCAGAAAATCAGAGTAAAAAAGGAGGAAGAAGGGGGTGGTGCTTTCTCTTAAATACACTACTGTAGATGGTTGGACAAGGGGTGGTGCTTAGGGAGTGGTTTAGCCACTGGAGCAGGAATTGGTCCTTTGTGTCCCAAGGTGCATGACCTCTAACGTCAACATGTTATTTCCTGTCATGCTAGCATCAGTGGGCAAGGCCATGTAACTGGAAACTGGAAACTGCGTGAAGGAAAAATGGGGAGATGGTGTGAACAACAAGGGTCAGTTTATATCTCAGGAGCAAACAGCCTTCCACATTTAATAAGATTTTAACAGCATTAAAGCAACATTCATAATTCTCTACATCACCTTTGCCCAGGAACTCCATATGGGATCTTGAGTTGTCGTATGCAACTGACACCAGTGAACAACGGCATCTATCTCAAGACCGTTCCATCTCACAAAATGCTATTTATTCTAGACAAAGACTTGGCCACATGAGGATCCTGCCTGTCAAGATAATATTAAGGAATACCCTCTTTCCATAGCTAAGGCTAGCAAGCAAGCTGCCCTGTGCCTGATATAATAACAATCCTTTGGGCTCAGCCTCGGGATGATGTCTAGCAAAATTACAGAATTATTGTATTGCTTTGACCAGCACCAGTTGTTCTATGAATTTGCATGAGAAAAGCTTGGTTGAGTTCCAGACTTGAAGCCCAAATTTAATGAACTTTTGTCACTAGACAACCTTGTTTCACTGTTGCTGCTATGCCTCACAACTATTACTCTACCACATTGTTTGTGTCTTTTTCTAGCCACAAGTATATGAATCAAGATTCAGCCACACTAAAGTGGGTCTCCCCATTGGGGATGAACTGGGGTGGGGTGCGGCACACGTTTCTATTTGTGCCCTTGTTTACAAACTGTTTCCTTCACTTTGAAATGAAACTCCTGTTTGATTACTGACTTTCCAATCTCCATCCTACTCTGTTTGGTCTCAGGCATTCACAGAATAGAACAACGTTCCAGGTCAGTTGACATCTGCTCAGCTTTTCTTGGCTATATTTTTAATTACTCGTTAATTTTAAATAATACAACCTGCACTTGCTTAGCTATTGGTAAAACAAAAAGACTCAAATAAGGGGGGGAGAATTGTTTTCTGGACTGTAGACAGTGGCAATCATGTGACTAGATGGAAGAAGAATTTCTGTTATTGTGGGTTGAATCTTTGCCTTTCTTAATGATTTTATCCATAACTACAATGAAGGTTGGGTCACTGGAACTTTACCTTAAGGTTCCTGCCTGTAGCAGTGCAGAAACTGAAGCAAAACCCTGCTCTCTTGCCCAGTTTCACCTCCAGGGATCCATCACCATGATGTCCCTCTCCTAGGGGCCTGTTCTAACCTTGTCCCACCCCTGGAGGAGTGGATTTCTCTGAAGGAGTTCTTACCTTGATTCCTGATACAACTTAAGTCATGATTGTATTGTCCTCTTGGCCTTTGCTGCTCTGGCCTACCAGTATAGTGGGACTCATCTCCATGCTGCCACCTTATCTTTGCCATCTCCATCTATCTCTTCAGCTCTCTAACCCCAATTGAAAGAATTTCTAGTAACAATTCTAATTTTACACAGCTCACCCATCTTATTATGGCAATAAGCCTGTTCTTCTCTGTAGAAGTTGCCTATAATTTTTTATTACTCAAGCTAGGATAGAAATATCCCACATGAAACTAGTGAAAGTAAAGGGCAGATGCTCCTTCTTCACTGGTAAGAGTATTTATTTCCCAGATTGGGAATGGCTTTATTACTAGTATCAGTCTTAATTCTGAAAACATTTAAAAAAGGAAATTGACTTCTTTAGGGAAATCTGATGTGAAAATTATTTCAGGTGTTTGGAGGAAAGTATCTTCCATTTTGATTTCAACCGTATGGTATTTGATGCTGTGTAGAAAGTTACTAATTTCCTATCTCAAACACAATAGGTATGTAACTAGTATCATCCTATGAAGTCACCAAGAAAACCAAATATTGTTGCATTGGACGAGAAATGCTGACTTCTGTGACCTTCTGCTAAGACCAATATGTAAGTCATTGACTTGGCATTTGTTGGCAGTCAGTTTATCCTTATGTGCTTTCTTGTTGGCTACTCATTCCTCCTTGACTCACATTGGAGTGTCATTTGTAACTGAGAAGCCCAGATCTTCAGAATGGAAAGAGACCTCAATGTTTAATCAATACAACTCATTCCTGATCAAGAATACTTGCCTATGACATTCCTGACTAGTGATGAAGCCTCCCTTGATTCAAGGCCTCCCTCCAATGGCACCACATAGGTAGCTAGGTGACACAAAAAACAGGAAGATCTGAAAATCCAGCCTTAGTCACTGACTAGCCATGTGGACCTGGGTGAGTCACTTTATCTCTATCTGACTCAGTTTCCTCCTCTATAAAATGGAGGTAATAATAGTAACTATTTCTCAGGGCTGTTGCTGGGATCAAGGGAAATAAAATTCACAAATTGATTCCCAAAGCATCTGGCAGGCATAGCAGGCACTTAAAAAGTACTCATTCCTCATTTCCTTCCAAATGAGAAGAAAAATCTTCCTTTTCTAGGCAGCCCATTCGACTTCAGGCCAGCTCTGTTAAACGCTTTCTGATGTGAAGTCTTGCCTTTGTCTGTTCTACCCCTTGCTCCTAGACCTTTGGGGTCAAATAGAATCCACTGAACTTCTCCCCCATATGTCAGCCTTTGATGTCTATTCCTTCTTTGACCCTCCCACCACCAGGGGCTGTTTCCAGTTGAATTAGTCAGTTGTCATATAGCATGAACTCAAGACTCTTCACCATCTTGGTTGCCCTTCTCCAGCTTATCAATAATAGGAATACATTTTCGTTTAGCTAAGAATAGCTGATGTTCATATGGCATTTTTGTCTACAGAACATTTTATATCATTACCCCAGTTGAGCAACATTTATTGTTTTAATAAGTAATTTTAATGAGTAATTAAGTAATGAGAAGAACGTGTATAGAAGAAACTGAATTTCTGTTACATATACCTAAAGTGTGAATCATTCACTTATGGCACATTTCAAAGATGGCAATGTTGAGGTCTACTATGAAGATGATAGGCATCTTTTGACTATCTATTCTTTTGATCTTTGCCAACCCTGGTCATCTCTATAGTCTCTATTCCTATAGAATCACCATTTTATTAAGGAGAGGGCCAGCTATATAGTCCATTCTATCTCCTTTTGTTCCTATAATATCCTGACAGTCTTCAATGCATACCCTTGTATTCTTCTGTAGAATAATCTTTACCATTCTCTTGAACAGCAGCTGGTCATTAGTATGGCAGATGGGACCTAGGCAAAATAAACAAACACAAAATCTCTAGAAGGCTGCAGCTAAAGAGCAAAGACATTTTAATACATTTGACATATGCTGCTGTAACTTGTAGACTTGTCCAGCCCTGAAGTCATAGGGGGAGGACTTTGCCTACTCTACAATATACAATGCTGAAAATATAGATGATGATTTTTTTCTCCTAGAATTTCCAGATAAAACCTCCAACATCATAATTGTTAAGGAAACCCCTTGAAAAATTTAGGAAAATACAACTATTGGAACATTAGTGATAATTTCAGATGGTGCTTTGTGGTTTGCAAAATTGTTTGGAGGCATTCCATGAGATCTTCAGTGGAACTTAAACAGAAGGTGTTACTGGCATCACTCCCCATTTTAGAGTTGAGGATACAGGGGATTACAGGATTACTCAGCTAAGAACTATCAGTGTGGGATTGAATTTAGGGCAGCAATCATCACATTCTATTTTGGCTCACAATGGAATCCAAGTCAGATGACTTGTTTTAGTACCAGGTGCAACATTTCCTATCTCTGTGACTATGAATAAATCACTTATGCAGATACTCATCTTTGAAATGGACATTTAGGGGTTAAATGACTCCTGAATTCAGAGGGCTTTTTTTTTAGGTTTTTGCAAGGCAAATGGGGTTAAGTGGCTTGTCCAAGGCCACACAGCTAGGTAATTATTAAGTGTTTTTTAGACCGGATTTGAACCCAGGTACTCCTGACTCCAGGGTCTTTGCTTTTGGTGCTTTATCCACTCCGCCACCTAGCCGCTCCTTCAGAGGGCTTTTTGAGGAAAGTCCTAGCTATGTCTTTGAACCAGGGTTTTTACCAGGAATAAAAATCTAGGACTGCAGAGATTATAAGATTACACTAATGACCATTTTTGCTTCTCTTAGTCAACTTATTGGGAGGAAGGAAACTGAGATCCTATTGTTGATCTTTCAATAAATCAACTGAGGAACCATGGATAAGTCAATTAGCCTGTGCCTCATTTTCCTTACTCATCAAGTAAAAGATTGGACTAGATATGAATAAAAATATAATTAATCACAGTAACTGATGTCTATATAGAGTTAGAAATTTGCAGTGAATAGAGCATTTGCTTTGGAGTCAGTAGATGGTAGTTCAAACCCTGCCTCAGATACTTGACAATTGCTAGCCATGTGACCTGGGACAGGTCACTTCACCCTGACTACCTCACATCCATGACCATCTCCAGTCATCCTGATTCATATCTGGCCATTGGACCCAGATAACTCTGGAGGAGAAAGTGAGGCTAGGGACTTAGCACAGCCCCCCTCACTCAAATCCAAATTCTGTGCTTGGGCATCAACCTCCTATGATGTCATGGTCTTGTTTGAGAATGAAGGACAAACATATACTATCTCATTTAAACCTTACCTCATGCTACCTCTGTTTCTTATTACTTGTTTGATCTTGGTGCAAATCTGTCAGTGTCAGAAGTAAGATTTGAACTCAGATCTGTCCTGCCTCCAAATTCAAATATTAATATTCTCTAGGTCGATTTCTTCCAGTTCTAGAGTTCTATGACTTCCTACCTATTCTCAGACTAATATTTTTCTTCTAATATTTTCACACATTTTTGTTAATTTTTAACCATGATGAGCAATTCCACTGAGGGAGAAAAATGAGAAATCTGTTTCAGCAAGTCCCTTTTTCCCCATTGAGAGAACAAAACCATGGGGTTCTCTTTCCTCTTCTCAAATCTGACATTTTACTTAAGCAAATAAATTAAATGTCAGTGGGATCTGTTTGAAGCGTGCCATACAAGGGAAGGCTATTTTTCACCTGTGGCATCACTTGGACACAATGATCATTAGGAGGGTGAAAGAAGACAAGGATATAAAACTGGTAGACTCCCATCACTGGACCAGGATATTCCAGGGACCCCCTGCAATGACTGAGGGCTAAGATCAGGGAGCCTTTGGTCCCAGTGCTTCTTTGTTTATTTAAATGGTCATATTCATTTTTCCTTTACACTAAAAGCAGGGGGAAGGAGGTTCTAAGTCTTCAAATCTTTATTAATTGAATTTTTGATTACCACTCCCATTCTCTATAATGAGATGCCGCTGAATGACTGAGATTGTAGCTAAATTTAACTCCCCCTTCTAGTTCTGTTTCTGCCTTGGCATGGTGCAGAAGCAATTGAGACAATAGCCTCAGGCCCATGTGCCCAGGGCTTGGAGGAAGCTAAGCTGGGTCTGTAGGAAGTCATTCCATAGACTTGATTAATATCAGACCCGGGCTGAAAATTGGGACATTGATGATCTTTCTCTGTTTCTTCTTTTCAGGATTCTGTATCGTTAAGGAAAAAAAAAATACTTTCTAGAGAAAAATGCATTGATTTGTAGCCACATTAGAGCTGAATGAATGTTAGAGAATACATAGGTCACATTAAGTTAGAATGGAAGCTCCTTGAGGACAGAAACTATTTCACTATTTCTTTGTATCACCATTGCCTGGCACATAGAAGGTGTTTAATAAATGCTTATTAATTGATTTAATTAGGGCCACTCATTGAAGTTAAAAGCTTTGTTTCAGTTCTTACATTTCTTGGCAAAGGTCTCATTAAATGGGAATCACTTTTATAGAGGTGACAGTTGAACTGGTGGACAGCTAGGTGGAATGGTAGATAGAACCCAGGCCTGGAGTCAGAAAGACTCAGTGGATAAAATACTGACCTTGGAGTTAAGAGACCAGGAGTTCTAATCCAGTCAGATACTTGATGCTTACTAGCTGTGTGATCTTGAGCAACTTTCATTGCCTCACATCCTGGGTCATCTCTAGTCATCCTGATTCATATCTGTCCATGGACTCCGATGGTTCTGGAGGAGAAAGTGAACCTGATGACTTAGTACAGCACCCCTCCACGATCACTCAAATCCTATTCATGTGTTTGTCATGGCATCATTTCTTTGATGTTATGGTCTTCAAGAATGAAGGACAAAGAAAATCTGACCTCAGACACTTACTAGCTGGGTGACTCTAGTCAAGTCATTTAATCTTGTATTGCCTCAGTTTCTTCATCTGTTAAATGAACTGCAGAAAGAAATGGCAAATCAGTCTAGTATCTTTGCTAAGAAAACCGTAACTGGGGTCATGACACAATTGAAAAGACTGAACAACGATAAAAGTTGAATTTTGTTTTGTTTTAGGGTAGGAGAGAGCTGTCCTTTTGGTCTAATCTTTTAATTGAATCAACCTCAGAATTAAATGTTTGAGACTATTAATCTCACTGAGTGGAAGACAAAATTTCACTTTTCTAAATGTCTGTGGGGTGAATTCCTTTTAACCAAATAATATTTTCTTTGACCTTATGTTACATGTTAGACAGATATCTCATTCTCTTTTACAATTAGGATGTTACTGTACATGATTTAAGGTGAAACAATATTCTATATTTTATAAAATATGAATAATACATTGTTTTTGTCTATATAGATATATACATAGATATTTGTGCATATATATATGTATATATTTATGTGTGTTTCATTTGAGAAAATTTGTGTAACATGGACCATCATTAATGGGTAAGTTCACTGCACTAAAAATATAATGAATAGTTCCATTGAACTGGGAATAGAGGAGACCTGGGTTCAAATCTTGTCCCAGACACTAGTTATTCCTATTGTGCAAGTTACCTTCTCTTTGTTTGCCTATTCCTTTTTATGTAAAGTCGTTGGAAGGGGAGGGGATGAGCAGCTTTACGTCCTCTGAGGTTCCTAATGTTTAAAGCCACTGTTATATTCTGAAGAAATATTCTTGATTTGTTGCCAGGTTCAGAGATTTCCCAAGATCTGACAAAGGGATGCATTTACATGATATGTTTGCTGACATAAATATAAAGCCTGAACAACAATTTGGAAATGTTTGTAGCCTCCAGAGCTGGGTTGTTGAGCTTTTGGTCATGGACCCCTTTGGCAGCCTGGTGAAGCCCTCACATCCTAAACTTGGTAAATCTATAAAATGAAATACAGAGGATGACAAAGAAAACCCATTATAATAAAGTACAGTTTTCAAAATAGTTTTAAAAACAAAATCCCAAATTAAGAACTACACTTTTGGAGCATATTTTGGAGTGATTAGATCTTCTATGCAGCCCTCTTCCCTGGGAAGTCTGAAAGCTAACAATATGATATCTTGTACCAGGAATTTTGCTCTATATAGATTAAGATTTTTATTGTAAATGAGGGACCACCTTTGAGGTTGTACCTTAAATAGAATCTCTAAGAAAAAAGATCCTATGCAGATGGGATTTGGTTTGAGTTCAGTCTGACCCAAAGAAGTTTTGTTTTTACAGCCTTGGGTTCAAGTCTTGAGCATATTCTCAGCCTTGAGTGATTCCTGCAGGTTTTCTTGTTAGGAACTAATCTGCAAAACCACATTCATTATTTTCAGTCAAGTCTTTTCTTAGCTTTTTCATCTGGGAATCCTTTGAAGTCCTCTTAACTTTCTAGCTTTAGAGGCCTCCTAACTTCTTTCATTCCATCTTATTTATTGTTTCAGAGGTAGACAGGTCTAGGGATAAGAAATTTTCCATGGGGGATCTTCCTGAGCTTTCCATTTGGCTTCCTACCACTACCTCTCTAAAATGAGTTCTGGCAATTAGGACACATTTTTTGGCTTAATTATTTATACTTGAATTTCCCTGCCTAAGAGGCTTATAGTACCATAGCACAATTTATGGAGGTGATTGCTGCTTCTTTTTTTTTTAGGATTTTGCAAGGCAAATGGGGTTAAGTGACTTGCCCAAGGCCACACAGCTAGGTAATTATTAAGTGTCTGAGGTCTGATTTGAACTAAGGTCCTCCTGACTCCAGGGCAGGTGCTTTATCCACTGCACCACCTAGCTGCCCTGATCGCTGCTTCTAATGAGTTTTTCAAAGAGAACTTCTCAAGGATGCAAACTGAAAGGTCGAGGGTAGGTTTCAGAGGAGATTGGTCAATATTTGCATAAGTTGGGGGCTTTCTCATGATTGTGGAACAGCCAATCTGAAGAGCATAATTCCTAAGTAATGTTGTCAGATTGCTTAGAAGAGGGGGAAAGGCACCAACATGTTATTCATTGTTCTTTTTCTCTGGTTATTAATTTTTGTGACCTAAAATGTTGAGGAAAACCAGAAACTGAACATCGATCCTCATTCTTCTTTTATTAAATCTCATCCAGAATTGGATGTCTTATCTCTTTCAGAAAAGTAAAAGGGTTTCTTTGGAAGGGACATTTTGTATGTAATGTATCATACAGATGAATCTCAGGCATAAGCTATAATGTTCTTTGTTTGACAGAGTGTTCTAGCTAGTAACATGTCCCCAGATAATCTTGATGTGATTTGGACTGTGTTCCATTCTGATCAAATATTTTATATTTTTATATAATTTTTTTCTAATCACCCGAGGAGATTCTCACTACAAAGAATGGTTAAATGGTTAAAACATGATGGATCACCTTCCTTATCTTCTGTTCTTTAAGGTTTTTTTTCAACTCAACATAGGTATATTGCTTTATCAAAATTTTAATCATCAATTTAAGTAGAAACTGGGGCTACTAATCCTATATTTGAGGATCCTGCGTGTTGAATTACTTTAAAAAGATAATGCTATCTATGTCATATTGTAGTTTTTAATTTTTTTGTTAAATAATTGGCAATTGCCCATGGGTTTCATATTTGACTCTTCTTGTGGTATGGATAGGGCATTGAAGTTGGTGTCAGAAAGACTTGGTTTCAAATACCATCTAAGACTTCATTAGCCGAATAGTTTTTGCTCATTTTATACATCTCAAAAACGAAGAGTGGTATAGACTTAATGACCTCCTAAGTCCTTTCCAGCTCTAAGTCTATGTTTTGCACCTAAGATTAGTAGTATAAGGCATAGGGTATGGTGGTGCAGGAAGGGGCTCACGTGGGAGGCAGGAAAAAAGGCCAAGCTTGTTGAAAGCCCTAGGGATATTTATGTTGTGAAAAACAACTTTGCCTGGATAATTAGACATGTTTTCAGGAATTTAAATTTAATACCGAGGCAACTTGGCCCACTTGCCAATGGACCATAACTAGTCTGTGTATGTGCATGACTATATACATATAGTCACATGCACATATATATTATATGTTATATATAAATGCATACCTACACATATATGTGGATATATGTTTATGAATATATGTGTATATGTGTGTGTGTATTTGCATACACACATATAAAGTAAGGCCCATTTTTGAAGCATTGGTAAGCTTTGCATTCCCCTGGCATAGTTTTCATGAACCCAATTTCACTGTCATACCACATTGATCACAACTGGAATAGGAATGTCTTTAGTCAAAGAATTTAAATCTGTACCTGGCCATATAGTATTTAACATAATTGGCAATGCCTTGGATAATGGCGTAGGTTGCTTGTTCACTGCATTAACAGAGGACATAAGAGAATCTGCATCCAAAAAGTCTTGTTAGGGTAAACCATTGAAATGGATTTAAGAAGATGAAATTCAATTAGCAATAAAGTCTTAAACTTGGCTTGATTAAAACATCAACCTTCATAAATATAGGATGGAAACATGATTGATAGAATAGTTCTCCTGGAGAATTACAAGTTCAGCAATCCATTATTGTGATGTTGTAAGCAGATTGTGATCTTCAGAGAAGCCTGACTGTGAGGGATGGTTCTCAGTCCTGTGCCTGCGTTGGGTTCAATCTGGAGTATTGTGAAAGTTGATAGATTGACAACCTGGATGCTGAAGGCTCTTGAATCCTTGTCATATGAAAATAGTTTGAGGGAACTGGGGGCATTTCATCTAGAGAAGAGAAGACTTGGAGGGGGAGAGGGGGAGAACACAACAACTTTCATTGTGTATTCAGAGTTTTCTCATAGAAAGGAGATTAGACATATATTCTTTGGTTGCTGAAAATATAACAAGATCAATGAATGAAAGTTACAAAAATGTCAAATTTAGGTTTAATGACAGAAAAAGAAATCTCAGTCTCAATTAGTGCAATCCAAAATAGAAGGCCACCTCTTGAGATGGTATGTGTAATGCACTGGAACTGAGAAGCTGAGTCTAAAACTTTTTCTCCACTTTCACCAGTGGCAAAAACAAATTGATCTAAAAATAGTGACAGAGCAGTTCAATTTTATAATCTATTTCTTCTCCATCCAGTTTTCAATTGCAAATGTTCTCTGAATGACCTAAGCCCATTCTCATGCAAGGCTTTCTACATGCTTGGTTTGTCTTAAATATACAATAATCTATCTTTGTATTTTATTGGATCTTTGACAAATGTGTAGGATGAAGGAGGGTTTTTTTTTTTTTTTTTTTTTTTTTGGTTTCCATCTCGTTAGTAGAAACTGGGGCTTCTCTTATTCTTCTACCAGTTGATGGTATCTGAGTATAACAGATCTAGGGCAGCTAAAGGAGGAATTCTGCTTTTTCTTCATTTAAGATGCTATTGGGCTTTTAGATTATTTAGCTTGTATGCGGTTTTCAATTGTGCTCATCATCTTCATGATCCTTTTTGGGGGATTTCTTGCCAAACATTCTTCAGTGGGTTTCCATTTACTTCTATTATTTTATAATTGAGGAAACTGAGATAAATAGAGTGAAATGACTTGCTCAGAATCACCCAGCTACTAAGTGTCTGAGGATAAATTTGAACACAGGAAGATGAGTCTTCTCTAGGTCCAGCACTCTATTTACTATGTTCCTTAGCTGCCCTGTTTATTTAACAGACAATGAAATACTGTGACTCATGGAGTATATTCTGCTAAGATAGAAGAGATAGCCGTCTGATTTGATTAGTTTAGTTGAAGGTTGGAGAAGTAGAAGGGATGATGCAATTTTGTTTTTAACTTTAAAGGGCAAAACTAGGAACAATGGATGAAATTTAATGGAGGGCAGCTTTTGATGTAATATAAGGATTTGCTAATATTTACAGTTGCTCAGTTTTAGAAAAGATGAGCTTTATTTTTTATTTTTATTTTATTTTATTTTACCCTACCTGGTTATATGCAAAAAACCAAGTTTTAACATTCATTTCTAAAACTTTGAGTTTCAAATTCTCTCCCTTCCTTCCACCCCACTCCCCCTCATTGAGAATGCAAGTTATATAAATAAATGACCTCTTGAGATAGTGAATATTTCATCACTAAAACACATACAAACTGATTCTGGAAGAACAACTGTGTTTTGAAGAGATTTCTATTTTGGGCTGGAGGTTAAACTACATCTTGTTGGAGGTTCTTTTCAACTCAAAGATTCAAATAGCTACTAAACTAAATGAAGTTCTAGGTATCAGTGATGATGATAATGATGATATGATTTTTGTCCTTCATTTTCAAAGAAGACCGTGACATCAGAGAGGTAATTTCAAGACAAGCTTGTGGATTGGATTTGAGTGAGGGGGCTGTGCTGAGTTACCAGTCTCACTTTCTCTTCTGGAACCATCTGGGTCCAGTGGTCAGATATTAATTAGGATGATGGATGATGGCCTTGTTGGTGAAGGAAGAGGCAAGATTTGAACACTAGTCCTTTTGACTCCAGTATTGGATCTCTATCCACTGCACATAGCTATAGGCTATAGACAAAAGAAAAGTTCATTATGTGGTCTTCAAGAGTCATGTAATTGTACTCTGTTAAGTTCATTCACTAAGTTCATTTTTTTTCATTCATTCAATAAATTCTTTTTATACCTACTAAGTAGGCACAGAGTAGTTCTGATGTGAGAGTGAGGATACAAAAGATATACCAGCCCCTTCTCAATGATTCCTTGCCAAAACTGCAGAATTCTGTTGCTAAAATCACAATGATTGAGACACTGATGCATTGTTGGTGGGTCTGTGAACTGATTCAGCATTTATGGAGAACAATTGGGAATTATATCCAAAGAAAAATAAAAATATACATACCCTTTGACCCAGCAATACCACTACGGGATATGTATCCCGAAGTAATGAAAAAGAGTCAAAACCCCACATGTACAAAAATATTTATAGCAGTTCTGTTTGTAGTGGCAAAGAATGGGTAACTGAGAGGATAAGCATCAATTAGGGAATGACTGAACAAAGTGTGTTATATGTATGTGATGGAACACTATTGTTCTATTAGAAACCAGGAGGGATGGGATTTCAGAGAAGCCTGGGAAAAAACTTGCATGGATTTATACTGAGTTATATGAGCAGAACCAGGGGAACATTGTAAACCCTAGCAACAATATGGGGTGATGATCATCCTTGATGGACTTGCTCACTCCAGAAGTGCAATAATCAGGGACAATTTTAGGGGATTTGTGATGGAGAATACTATCTGTATCCAGAGAAAGAATTGTGGAGTTTAAATGAAGGCCAAAAGTTATTATCTTCAATTTAAAAAAAATTATCTTTGGTATTACATAATTTTGCTAACCCTAATATTTTCTTCCTTAAGAATATGCTTTTAATATTGATATATGAATATTGTGAAAACAAATGTAAAGACTATCAGGCTGTTTGGGACAGGGGAGGAGGGGAGGGAGGGAGGGAGGAAAACTGAAAAATTCAAAACCTTGCAAAAATGATTGGTATAATCTACTGTTGTATATAATTGGAAAATAAAACATTTATATTTTTTAAAATGTCAACTGATATAATTATTTTATGGAATAATTTCTTATTCATGTATACATTGGACTAGATCCCCTTTGATATCAGCTCAAGCTTTTAAATTCTTTTGTTTAATATAAGAAAGATTTTATTTATGTTGAATTTTACAATTTTCCTCTTAATCTTGTTTCCCTCTCCCCCAGAAGGCAGTCTGTTAGTCTTTACATTGTTTCCATGGTATGCATTGATCTAAGTTGAATGTGATGAGAGAGAAATCATATCCTTAAGGAAGAAAAAATGAAGTATAAGTGATAGCAAAATTACATAATACGATAACTGTTTTTTTTTGAAAAATTTAATGTATTAGTCTTTTGGTCTTTGTTCCAACTCCACAGTTCTTTCTCTGGATAAAGATGGTATTTTCCATCACAGATAACCCAAAATTGTGCCTGATTGTTGCACTGATTGAGTGAGCAAGTCCATTAAGGTTGATCACCACCCATGTTGCCGTGAGGGTGTACAGTGTTGTTCTGGGTCTGCTCATCTCACTCAGCATCAGTTCATGAAAATCCTTTCAAGCTTCCCTGAATTCCCATCTCTCCTGGTTTCTAATAGAACAATAGTGTTCCATGACATACATACATACATATACCACAGTTTGTTAAGCCATTCACCAAATGAAGGACATTCACTTAATTTCCAATTCTTGTCTACCACAAACAGGGCTACTATGGATATGTTTATCCAAGTGATGTTTTTTACCCTTTTTTTTCATAATCTCTTCAGTGTAAAAATATTTATATTAAAAAAAGAAAAAAATAAATTCAGGCAGATCTGCCTCCTAGACATTGTAGCCCTATAATAAATAGCATGGTAAAACTGATGGAGGGAAATTCCACCTGAAAGAGCGAAATTGTAAGTCAATCAATTTTTTCTTAGGTATTTTCAAGGCAAATGGGGCTAAGTGGCTTGCCCAAGGCCACACAGCTAGGTAATTATTAAGTGTCTGAGACCGGATTTGAACCCAGGTACTGCCACCTAGCCACCCCAAGTCAAACAAATTTTACGTCAAAACAACTGAATTTCTATCCAAGCCTGTGATAATAATCCAATTTGTTATCTGTGTATAGATTTATTTATAAAAAATATAAGCGCTGTGAGGACTGGGTCATGTCTTAACTATGCTTTGTAGCTCTCCTGGCACCCCACACTTTAGGTGCTAAATAATCATTGTCAAATGGAATAGGTTGATAATGCCATGCAGAGACTGTTGGACTTGGGAGTCCAGAAAACCTGAGCTTGAATCTTGCCTCCAACTTTTACTAACTGGCCAAGTCACTTAACCTCTCTGCCCTCAGTTTCCTCATTTATTAAACTAGGGGATTCCCAGGATTATCATTGCTATTATTAAATGAGTAAGATATAGTGAAATTATTCGATTTTTGAAAAGAATAAACTGAATTTGAAGCTATGAGTCACCAATATTTGGAAATCAAATTGAAGCTTTAAACCAGGGATTAATAGATTCATTTATGAATATGTGTGTCTGTGTGTGTCTGTGTGTGTATGTGTGTGTGAATGAAGAAACTCTTCAGCAGTTCAATGATACTCATAGATCTCTTCAGTGTGATGTCTTAAAATGCTTAAAATAAAATGCATAGAATGAAAAAAAGTAATTGTGGTGAAAATGAAGTTTTTTTCCTCAACCAACTTCATGGATCTCCTGAAATCTGTTCTTAGATGCTCCCTTCCCTTTTCCATGGATGCTAGGTTAAAAATCTCTGCCTTAAGTATATAAATTGAACATAGAAACACACACACACACACACACACACACACACACAAACACAGAATTTACCTTGAATATCTTTCCAATATCCCATTATTGTTAAAAAAATAATGACTAAAAATTCTCAACTACATTGGTAATATAGTTTCATATTGGGAATTTCCAGGGCAGAACCAAAACAGCAGCATGAAGCTAACATGCTCCTGGAGGTTTTCCCTACCAAAGATGAATGAAACATCTATTCTGTCTTTCAAGCTACAGATCACACAAATAAAAATAGAATGTTTGTTGTGGCTTGCTTCCTTGGGGCCCACAGCAGTGACCTCCCTCCAGGAGGGGAGCTGAGAATAAGGAGTCAAGTCACTAAGAGCCTTATGCCTCCAGTTCAATTTTATTACTGCTTAGCTATTACATGTATACTGTTAGGTCTTCCAGGGTAGAACAAAAAATAATGAGGTAATTGGGGATTGCAAGTGGTGTGTATGTGCAGCATCTTGCATTACAGGATGGGGGGGACATTAGGGAGGAGATGATAAGGCACAGCTGTGTCTAGTGCCCTTGGTCAGTGGGGCAGAATGTCCAGCTCCCAAGGACTCTGGCTCCCAAGGACTCTGGCTTACCTTATCTCTCAGGGCAACATGCCAACTCCTGAGACTGTCCAGGTGGTGGTTTACTTGGAGATGATTTGTGTCATGGCTGTTAGACTAGCCCGTGTACCCACAAATATTTAAAGAAATTTTTAATGGAAGACATAGTAGAGGATCTTTAATGAAGATCTGTCTCTTAGGGGAAAAAAGGGGAAGTAAAGTCCAGGAGGCAGGAGAGCAGGAAAGCCAGCAGGAGGTTTATAGCCACAGAGGAATCCCAAATTCCAACAGCTTGACAATAGCAGAGGTCCCAGCATCTAGATAGCACATCAGAAGGGTGGATCCCAACCCCAAACAAACCCTAAACTGGGGCAAAACACAGGACTGTGTTGGGAATAAATTACTGCTAAGTCAGAATTGGACATAAAGGAAGAAACAAACCTCTGCAAAGGCAAGGCCTGGACTGCATGTGCAACATCTTAGCCAGTGACAAGACAAGGATCATATTCCAATCCCAGCAAAAAAAAGACTTGTATCTATACTGCCTATATCCCAGGAGCAGAGCTAAACCACCAAAAATGAGCAAAAAGGATAAAAGAGCGCTCACTATAGACAAAGATGATAACAATGCCATGTCTGAAGAAGAAACTAGTGAAAAATCATTCACAGGGGAAGTGTCAAAACATTCTATAAATTGAAGTCAATACAAAAGCTCAATGAAGAGCTTAAAAAAGAATTCAAAAACCAAAAAAGATAGAAAGCAGAAAAATGGAATAAAGAAATGAGAGTCATGCAGGAAAGTTATGAAAAATTAATCAAAGAATTCAACACCTTTATAAAGGAAACACTAAAGGTAACTGGAGAAAATAAAGCCCTAAAAATTATAATTGAACAAATAGAAACCGATGAAGCCATGAGACTGCAAAATTCCAACAAACAAAATAAAAAGGCTGAAAAAATTTGAAGAAAATACGAAGTACTTCTTAGGGAAAACAAATGATCTGGAAAAATAGATCCAGAAGAGACAATCTATGAATCAGCAGACTACCAGACAGCCTAAGACCAAAAAAAAAAAAGAAGCTGGAAGACAACATGCAGGAAGTTATAAGGGAAAACTGCCCAAATTGTGTTATAGCCAAATTCCAGAACTCTTGAATAAAGGAGAGAATACTGCAAGCAACAAAAAGAAAACAATTCAAATACAAAGGAAACACAATCAGAGTCATACAGAATGTATCAGCCTCAACACTGACGTATGGCTAAATAAGTTAGTACATGGATATTGGTGTATTACTGTTCTATAAGAAATCATAAATGGTCGGACTCTAGGAAACATGGAATGAGTTACAGGATCTCATGCTGAGTGGAAGCAGACTCAAGAACACAATGTACATATTAGCAACAATTTTTGAGATGATCAACCTTGATGGAAACCAATCCTTGCAGCAGTTCGGAGAGGTAGGACAACTGTATTAGTCTGGTTTTGGACAATGTTATCCCCATCCAGAGGAAGAAAAACAAAACAAAACAAAATAAAACAAAAAATCAACAACCCTTCAGAATCCGATGAACACTTTGGAAAATATTATCTGCTATATATCTTTCCCTTATGCCAAAATTGACTAATCTGTAAACATATTTATCCAAAATAGGTATGTACAATACTAAACAGATTCTTTGCCACTGAGGGGTGAGGGGTGGGAAGGGAGAGTGGAAGGAAATGTTGTAACTTAAAAATATACATGGGTATATGGATGGAAAAAGAAAGTTGCTTCTGGAAAAACAAAATACTATCTAGCTTCATATTCATGTAGCCATGCAAGAAAGGCTGCTATTAAAGCATTCTATTTGTATTCATATCTGGTCTTGAATATAATATATCTGGAAGGAAAGCTTTGGAACTGTCTGTCTTAGACATTGTTATGATCCAGACAGGCATCAGTCCAATTAGTTTGGCTTAGCTAAAGGGAAGGCACTTGATAAATACTTGTGATTGACAGAATAGTCTAGGTGACCTTTAGCTCAAATTAATGGAAAACACTGTAAGTTTTTTTGTCTCACTGTGTGTGTGTGTGTGTGTGTGTGTGTGTGTGTGTGTATGTATTTGTGCACATGACTCTCAGTTTCAAGTGGATTTTTCCTATATACTATTAATTCAAATAGAGGTCAAATTAGATAGATGTTCTCAGTACTGCTTCCAAGCCAAAGCCATATGACATCTCTAAGGGCTCCCCACAACCAGGTCTCTTCTCTAAGATTACACATTGGCTTATGGACAGGACTAGTGGCAATTATATGTGTTTGGTGACTGATATGGAGTCATTGCCAAAAATCAGAGTTAGACTGAATTAATAGCCTGGCTGACCAAAGGCCTTCAAAATGCAATGAGAAGTATTTTTGGGGAGGGAATCATTGCCAACATTTAACATATGCTGTTTTATTTCCATCATAAAGTTGGAAGGAGAACTCTCTTCACTAGTGGTAGATGGGAGCAAGGGATGGTAGATTTTCTATCATGCCAGGGCAATGATGGAATGAAATTAATCAAAAGAGACATGAGTAATTTGTTCTGATTTCATTTATTTTGAGGCTTCCTGTGTGAGAGCTCAGTAAACTGTGACACCTTGGGATTTCATTGTAGTTTAGTGAGCTCTGGATTTGGGAAGAGAAGACCTGGGTTCAAACCCTAGCCTGTTACTTACTTTCTGTGTGAATCTGGACAAGTCCCTTCACCTCTCCATGGCTGCCTCAGTTTCCTCCTCTGTGTAATGAACAGATTGGACTGGGTAGTCGCTAGGATCCTTTCAAGCTCTCAATCTTGAATTCCCTCTTCAGACAAGATCTGAATTTAGTTTTTGGCACGTTAGGGCACATGGAGTGACAATTTCTACACATGACCCTTGTCTTTTTCATTTTGTCACATTCTTTTTTTTTTGAAAAGGAAAGGATACTCTTTCATAATCCACTTCTGTCTGAGTTGAGCATCTTAGCATAGCAGGAAGAACATTTGATTCTAACTCTGAAATCCTAGCTTTGAATCTCAGCTCCATTAATTGTCACCTGTGTTCCCTTGGGAAGTCATTTTCCCATGCTCCGTCTCAGTTTTCTCATCTGTAAAATGGTCCAATGATCTCTAAAATTAGCTCCCAAACCAATGATTAGATTGTTCTTTTTTGCAAAACAATATGGCAGAAAGAACACTGGCTTCAGAGTAGGAGGACATCAATTCAAAACCTGGGTTGACCCTTCTGTCTGACTTTGAACAAGTCTTTCTACACTCAATTGTAAAATGAAAGTGTTGTACCTTATAACCTCTAAGATTCCTTGTAACAGTCTATGGTCTAAGTAGTCCATTAAGCTTCAGGTTAATTCAATTCTTTCTCTCATCTTAGACTTCATCCAAACAGACCAGATGAACACTGGTTTGTTACCTTACTTGGGTAGAAATACTAATAAGTCCCTATGGTTATGATCTTAATCACTTAACAAGTAAGGTAATGTTAATCATATCAGTAAATTGCTTTAGCCGCACTTCGATATGTCTCACAGAAAATTTAAGTTAGTAGAATTGCCCTTGGTCACAAAAGGAAAAAGATTTTAAAAAAAAGAGAAGAATATGTCCCACACAAATATATCCCCAGTCCTGAAAAAAAGGAACACAGAACACATATATTTATGGTGGTGGGCAATAGTATCATTTTCATATTCAAAGGACATCTTTTTAAACTTAGTGTATAGATGGTACAAGTCAATTTATAATGGTTCACTATCCCTGCTCCACATTTTAGGAAGGGAATGGCAAATTGGAGGATGTCAACTGCCAATAATGCTTTGAGATCAGTTTCAGGGACTGGGAATGTAGAGCCTGGTAAAGAAAGAACTTGGATGAACATAGGAACTATCTTCATGAGCCTGATGGGTTATCCCTGGACTTGTTCTCTTTGCCATGAGACATAAACAAATCAATTCCAATACTTGTAATTCCAAAAAACATTTATGAAATACCAATTATGTTCCATGTATATGTACCTACTAAGTACAGTGGGAAGGAATTAAAGACAATCATGAAATTTTAATTTCTACAACTGGAGGAAGAACTTAGAGAAACAGTTCTAATTGAAAGAGAAAGGAATGAAGATGATCAGATAGAACAAAAGAAGAAAATCATAAATGGAGGAGAAAACTTCAGTCTATGACGTAGGGTCCAGGATATAAGTTTGAGTGGCTGGATTAGAGGCAGACCTGATAGGTAGTCATTTATAAATTTATATTCTAAGGACAGAATCCAATTTATCAGAAGAGGAAGAAGACACATAGTCAGTGGACAGAGAATAAGATGAGAGATGTAGAGACCCCAGAGATCTGATTTCTATTCTTCACACAAATCAATGTGGGAAAAGAGGTAGAAAGATCAAAAAGGAGGGTCATTGTTTACAACCAATTTATCCATCTATCTAAGGGCTTCTTCATCAAGCCCTTATCCCAGCTCCCTTGGGAACCTGCTGCTCTTATCCTTCTCTGCAATAATCTCACCAATTATTATTTTTACTAATAATAATGATAATAATAATATAGCTAGCATTTACATTTTATTTTAAAGTTATTGTGAACATGTGAATTATATGAATATATATGTAAAATATAATTTTTATCTTCACAATAACTCTGTGAAGTAGGTGCTACTATTACCATCTCCATTTTACCGATGAGAAAATAAGGGATCACAAAGATAAAAAGAACTTCCTCCCTCCACTTCCGGTTCTCTACTCACTACTCCAGTCTATTATGAGTATTTTTAATAGTTCTATTTGGCAATTGCAATAAACTGGGTGGTATATGGTGTAATAAGCTCTGGAGTTCAAGATTAAACCTAAGTTTGAATCCTATCTCAAACAACTGTGTGACTCTGGGTGAATCCTTTCCCATCTCCTCAACTCAGTTTCCTCATCTGAAAAATGAGAACAATTGAACTTGATGGCCTCTATTTCCTTTCCATTCTAAATTTGTGATCCTCTGATCCCTCCACTGTCATAATTGATCTGTTTGTTACATAATTTTGTGACCATGAAACAGAATCATGTAATTTTTTTTATTATAGCCAAGTTAGTATGATAGCCAGGGCTGTAGCTTTGAGGTTTAATTCTGACAATGCACATAGACCACTTTGTTGCTTTATGGTACTATGTGAACGCCAGTTATTATCATCAGTGTTATTATTCTTGAACTGGAGAGTCAAGAGCCCTGACTTATTGACCCTTCTGCTAACTATCTGTGTGGCCTTGGGTAAGTGACATCCTCTTCTGGGTCTCCTTCCCATAACAGAAGACTGTTATATTAGATTCTTTCTAAGGCCACTTACACATTACAGATTCTCATCTTAAATGTACGTCCATAGTTACTGCCAAAACAAGAAAGCCTTAACTCACCCTGCATTTGAAGGAAGTCTTTAGACTCCAGGGATTGAGCAAATGATAAATCTTTCTAATTGTGACCTAATACATTTAAGATCCCTTTGTTTATTATCTTATTATTGAAGGAACCCTATATCTTCATAGTAAACCCAATCCTAAGTGGGTAGCTTTGGAATCTGGTCCTGATCCAAACTGATGAGCTCATTTTTGCATGTACATCCCTTTCAGTGGAAGACTCATAGAGATTTAGAAGTCTTTACATTTGTGGTAATTAATTGGGAAAGTGGCAAGGAGACTAATGCCTTTAAGTTCGAGTTTTGGGAGGCATATACTATAGATTCTTCATATATTCTATATTACTACACGCATATGTGTATTTATATAATCATATGTATAGCTACTCATGTATTATATACACAAATGGATGAGGATTAGACTCATGATTTTATCATTGATGAAAGGCATTTCCTCTATCAATAAAGGATCATTTATCCTAAGTTGCCTGATACACCTAGAGATTAAGTGACTTGCCTGGGCCATATTGTCGATATGAATTAGAGTCAGAGCTCTATTCAAGTCTACCATACTTCCTTTCATGTGTGTATATGGGTGTTTATAGTATGCATCTATCATCTATCTATCTATCTAGAGTATATATTTGTGGGTTTCTTCACACATATCTGTGAGTAGTTGCATACTTCTCCCTTTTTTTTTCTTGTGTGTGTGTTTGTGTACCTCTCTTTACCTCTCTCTCTCTCTCTCTCTCTCTCTCTCTCTCTCTCTCTATATATATATATATATATATATATATATACATATACACACACACACACACACACACACACACACACACACACACACATATATATATATATATCTATATATATATCTTGGGAAATTGGTACTAGTGAGACAAAAACATGGTAGGAGGGAAGGGTAATATATCCATACAGCTACGTAACTATTATTTCTGCTGTGTCTAAACTCTAAGATCTGGAGGACAAGGATTATGTTTCTTCTGTTTTTGTAATTCCAATACGTACCTCTGTATCTGGCTCACAGAAAGTGTTTGCTAAGAGCTGGATGAATGATTAATGGTGGGTCTTCTTTGCCAATTGAGGTTTTCCTGCACAGATGGGTCTTGTTAACCAAGTTTCTGGAGACTGTCCAGACGCATGATGAACTTCACATAGTCTATCTCTTCTAGGCTTCCTGAGAAATTTCCACGACAGTGGAGGGCAAGCCTAAAGGGTTGTGGAGTCAGAATCCAAGGACAACCTACCTTTGGCAGACTCCTATTGTTGGAAAAAACTGAAAATAGCAGCCAGTTATTTTTTCCCATATACAAATGGACCTGTGTACTTTGCAGGTAATTAATGAGTATTGAGTTAAACCAAAATCAAAATGTATAACACAGTAGAAAGTGTCAGAAGATACGGGGTTAATTCTGAGCTCTGATCCTTGGGAAAATCATTTAACTTTTCCTGGACCTTAGTCTTTTCATCTGAAAAGTGGTTGAATTAGAAGACCCCAAAAGTCCTATCCAGCTCTAAATATAGCATTTCATGTTCCTATAAGATGTTTCCATCTCTTCACAAATTAAGTTTTCTTTAGTAGTTAGGATTTAGGAGATTTTGAAAGAGAAAATCCAACCATTCAATGATTCTAAAGGTGGCTGTTCTCTATCTTAGTACACTTTGACTTATTACTTTCTAAAACACTTTCCTCTGCATAATCACCATCAAGTTGGTGAGTCAAAGAACACCAACCCCATTTGGCATATAGAGGTCAGGAGACTTGCTCAAGTTCCCACCACTAGTTGTTTAAGTGTCAGATCAGATTCCAGTCTTCTTCTGACTCTATAACAAATGCGCTTACTAGTGCATCTTGCTACCTCTTAGTCTTTGATAGCAATATCAATATAGTTGGCTGAAATTTGTAGTGAGTAAAAATGTCCATTATGCTAATTGTCATTAAAAAAATCTCGTCTGGTAGAACCAAGCAGCACCATATTTGGCTTTTATTTAATAGGGTGTCTCTCATTCACATAGCAAGATTATTTGGAAGATGCTATAACAAAAAAAAACCTAATAAGTGAAAGTATATGTTTTCAAAAGTTATTCATGGCTGTGATGGAGGAACTCTAGCTCAACATCTATATTATATCTTATAGGTAGTGAGGTCCTCCAGATGTTCTAGTTTGCAAATGACACTGTAGTGATTCCATCAAGCTCTAAGATCTGTAATCATTCAAGAGTATGACTTGTCCATCCAAAAGGAAAATACCAAATGGATGAAGAATTTCTCGATGTTTTCTCTAACAATATGTATATCTTGGACAGATAATGGGAATAGGCAGTTAAAAATCTAATTTTTAAGTGACACAGTGCATAAAGTGCCAAACCTGGAGTCAGGAAGATCTGAGTTCAAATCCAGCCTCAGACAATTTCTTACTGTATAATCCAGCACAACACACAATTCTATTTGTCTTAGTTTTCTCATCTGTCAAATAAGCTGGAAAAAAGAAAGAAATGGCAAATCACTCCAGAAGTTTCACTAAGAAAGCCTGTGAGGGGCTCATCAAGAGTTGGACATGACAAAAAAATAACTGTACATCAACAAAAACTACTGCTGTCACCCAGCTAACTAATTAGCATTTCCATAGCACTTTAATCTTTGCAAAAGTCTTTATATATGCTCTCTTATTTGATTCTAATAATAATCTGATATGTAGAAGCTATTATCATCCCTATTTTATAGATTAAGCAACTGACTCTAAGAGATGATAAGTGACATTCTCAGGGTCATGCAGCTAGATAATGTTTCAGGGACTTCTGGTTCCACATCTAAATCCACATTTCTCATGTCACCTGGCTGCTGATACATGCAAGTTGTGAAGGGCTAAAATCTAGAGAAATATTTTAAAAAATCAATATCAATAGTTGGGAACTGGGAAGGAGAAGGAACATGCAGGAAGCTTCAGGTCACAACTAATTTATTATAATTAGAGTTTGGAAGATCCAGATTTGAATCATGGTTCAGACACTAATTACCTGCAAGAGTCTTGGTAGGTCAATGAACTTTTTTTTTTCATTTTTTTAACGTTTTATTAAAGATATTATTTGAGTTTTACAGTTTTCCCCCAATCTTGCTTCCCTCCCCCACCCCCACCCCACAGATAGCACTCCATCAGTCTTTACTTTGTTTCCATGTTGTACCTTGATCCAAATTGGGTGTGATGAGAGAGAAATCATATCCTTAAAGAGAACAGAATTCTCAGAGGTAACCAGATCAAACCATAAGACATCTGGGTTTTTTTTTCCGAATTAAAGGGAATAGTCTTTGTACTTTGTTCAAACTCCACAGCTCCTTATCTGGATACAGATGGTACTCTCCTTTGCAGACAGCCAAAAATTGTTCCCAATTGTTGCGCTGATGGAATGAGCAAGTCCTTCAAGGTTGAACGTTACTTCCATGTTGCTGTTAGGGTGTACCATGTTTTTCTGGTTCTGCTCATCTCACTCAGCATCAGTTCATGCAAATCCCTCCAGGTTTCCCTGAAATCCTGTCCCTCCTGGTTTCTAATAGAACAATAGTGTTCCATGACATACATGTACCACAGTTTGCTAAGCCATTCCCCAATTGAAGGACATTTACTGGATTTCAAATTGTTTGCCACCACAAACAGGGCTGCTATAAATAATAATTTTGTACAAGTAATGTTTTTACCCTTTTTCCTCATCTCTTCAGGGTATAGACCCAGTAGTGGTATTGCTGGGTCAAAGGGTATGCACATTTTTGTTGCCCTTTGGGCATAGTTCCAAATAGCTCTCCAGAAGGGTTGGATGAGTTCACAGCTCCACCAACAGTGTAATAGTGTCCCAGATTTCCCACATCCCTTCCAACAATGATCATTATCCTTCCTGGTCATACTGGCCAAACTGAGAGGTGTGAGTTGGTACCTCAGTGAAGCTTTAATTTGCATTTCTCTAATAATTAATGATTTAGAGCATTTTTTTCATATGGCTATGGATTGCTTTGATCTCCTCATCTGTAAATTGCCTGTGCATATCCTTTGACCATTTGTCAATTGGGGAATGGCTTTTTGTTTTAAAAATATGACTCAGTTCTCTGTATATTTTAGAAATGAGTCCTTTGTCAGAATCATTAGTTGTAAAGATTGTTTCCCAATTTACTACTTTTCTTTTGATCTTGATTACATTGGTTTTATCTGTGCAAAAACTTTTTAATTTAATGTAATCAAAATCATCTAATTGGTTTTTAGTGATGTTCTCCAACTCTTCCTTAGTCATAAACTGTTCCCCTTTCCATAGATCTGATAGGTAGACTAGTCCTTGATCTTCTAATTTGCTTATAGTATTGTTTTTTATGTCTATGTCCTGTAACCATTTGGATCTTATCTTGGTAAAGGGTGTGAGGTGTTGGTCTAATCTAAGTTTCTTCCATACTAACTTCCAATTATCCCAGCAGTTTTTATCAAAGAGGGAGTTTTTATCCCAGTGGCCTGACTCTTTGGGTTTATCAAATAGCAGATTACTATACTCTTCTCCTGCTTTTACACCTAGTCTATTCCACTGGTCCACCACTCTATTTCTTAGCCAATACCAAACAGTTTTGATGACTGATGGTTTATAATATAATTTTAGATCGGGTAGTGCTAAGCCACCTTCGTTTGCATTTTTTTCATTAGGCTCCTGGCAATTCTTGACTTTTTATTTCTCTATATGAATTTACTTATAATTTTTTCTAGCCCATTAAAGTAATTTTTTTGGAATTTTGATTGGTAGGGCACTAAACAGGTAGTTTAGTTTTGATAGAGTTGTCATTTTTATTATATTAGCTCTCCCTATCCATGAGCAGTTGATATTTGCCCAGTTATTTAAATCTGATTTAATTTGTGTGAGAAGTGTTTTATAATTGTTTTCAAAAAGATTCTGAGTCTGTCTTGGCAAATAGACTCCCAAGTATTTTACACTGTCTGAGGTTACTTTGAATGGGATTTCTCTTTCTAGCTCTTCCTGCTGTTTCTTGCTAGTCATATATAGGAAAGTTGTGGATTTATGGGGGTTTATTTTATAACCTGCAACTTTGCTAAAATTGCTAATTGTTTCCAGTAGTTTTTTAGATGATTTCTTGGGATTCTCTAGGTAGACCATCATGTCATCTGCGAAGAGTTAGAGTTTTGTCTCTTCCTTCCCAATTCTAATTCCTTTAATTTCTTCTTCTTCTCTAATTGCTGATGCTAACATTTCTAATACAATATTGAATAGTAGTGGTGATAATGGGCACCCTTGTTTAACCCCTGATTTTATTGGGAATGCCTCTAGCCTCTCCCCATTGAGTATAATGCTTGTTGATGGTTTCAGATAGATACTGCTAATTATTTTAAGGAACAGTCCTTTTATTCATACACTCTCTAGTGTTTTTAAAGGAATGGATGCTGTATTTTGTCAAAAGCTTTTTCAGCATCTATTGATATGATCATATGGTTTCTGATAGGTTTGTTATTGATATAATTGAGTATACTAACAGTTTTCCTAATATTGAACCAATCCTGCATTCCTGGAATAAACCCTACTTGATCATAATGTATTATCCTAGTGATGTCTTGTTGTAGTCGTTTTGCTAAGATTTTATTTAGGATTTTTGCATCTATATTCATCAGGGAAATAGGTCTATAATTTTCTTTCTCTGTTTTAACTCTTCCTGGTTTAGGTAGCAGTACCATATTGGTTTCATAGAAAGAGTTAGGCAGAGTTCCATCTTTCCCTATTTTTCCAAAAAGTTTATATGGGATTGGAACCAATTGTTCCTTAAATGTTTGGTAGAATTCACTTGTGAATCCATCAGGCCCTGGAGATTTTTTTTTAGGGAGTTCACTAATGGCTTGTTGAATTTCTTTTTTCTGAGATAGGGTTGTTCAGGTATTTAATCTCTTCTTCATTTAACCTGGGCAACTTATATTTTTGTAAACATTCATCCATTTCACTTAGATTATCAAATTTATTGTCATAAAGTTGGGCAAAATAATTTCAAATTATTACTTTAATTTCCTCCTCATTGGTCATGAGTTCACCTTTTTAATTTATAATACTAGCAATTTGTTTTTCTTCTTTCTTTTTTTAATCAAATTGACCAGAGTTTTATCAATTTTATTGTTTATTTCATAATACCAACTTTTGGTTTCATTTATTAATTCAATAGTTTTTTTTTTGCTTTCAATTTTATTAATTTCTCCTTTAATTTTTAAAATTTCTAATTTGGTATTTGATTGGGGATTTTTGATTTGTTCTTTCTCTAATTTTTTTAGTTGCATGTTTAGTTCATTGATTTCCTCTTTCTCCAATTTATTCATATAAGCATTTAGAGCTATAATATATCCCCTGAGAGTTGCTTTGAATGAATCCCATAGGTTTTGGTATGTTGTTTCCTTATTATCATTATCTAGGATAAAATGGTTAATTCTTTCTATAATTTGTTTTTTGGTCCATTCATTTTTTTAAGATGAGGTTATTCAGTTTCCAATTTGTTCTGGGTCTATATATCCTTGGCCCAGTATTGCATATGACTTTTATTGCATTGTGATCTGAGAAAGATGTATTCACTATTTCTGCCTTTCTGCAGTTGATCATTAGGTTTTTATGTCCTAGTACATGGTCAATTTTTGTATAAGTTCCATGTACTGCAGAGAAAAAGGTATATTCCTTCCTATCCCCATTCAGTTTCCTCCATAAGTCTACCATATCTAATTTTTCTAACAATCTATTTACCTACCTAATTTCTTTCTTGTTTGTTTTATGATTTGATTTATCTAGATCTGATAGCAGGAGGTTGACATCTCCTACTAGTAGAGTTTTGCTGTCTATGTCTTCCTCTAATTCTTTCAGCTTATCCTCTAAGAATTTGGGTGCTGTCCCACTGAGTGCATATATATTCAATATTGAAATGACTTTATTGTCTATGGTACCTTTTAGGCGGATAAAGTTTCCTTCCTTATCTCTTTTAATGCTATCTATTTTTGCTGCTGCTTTGTCTGAGATAAGGATTGCTACCCCTGCTTTTTTTACTTCAGCTGAAGCAAAATATATTTTGCTCCAACCTTTTACCTTTACTCTATATGTATCTCTCTGCTTCAAATGAGTTTCTTGTAAGCAGCATATTGTAGGATTCTGGTTTTTAATCCACTCTGCTATTTGCTTATGTTTTAAGGGAGAGTTCATCCCATTCACATTCAAGGTTATGATTACTAATTCTTTATTGCCCTTGGTGCTATCTTCCCTCTGTTTGTATTTTTCCCCCTTTCCCCCCTTTTATCCATATTCCCCAGTATTTTGTTTTTGAATACCACCCCCTTCAGCGTGTTTGCCCTCCTATATCACACCCTCCCCTTTCTTTCCCCTTTCCCTTTTCCCTTCCCTTCCTTTTGTTATTTCCCCTTCTTTCCTCCACTCCAGTTCCCTGTCTCTGTCCCCCCCTCCCTTTTTCCCCTTTTACTTCTTGAAAGGTTAGATGTTTTATAAGTTAACTGAGTATGTGTAGGTTGACTTTAAACCAAGTCTGATGAGAAGAAGATTCAGGTGTTTCTCCTCTACACCCTTCTTCCCCTCTATTACCATAGGTTTTTTGTACCTCTTAGTGTAATGAGATTTGTCCCATTCAGTCCCCTCCCTCCTCCCATCTCTTTCCTGTCCCCCTTTTTAGGGAGGTAGTGTATTTTTTTTAGATCATTCTATCTAAGTCATAGAAAATTCTGAGTGTCTGTCCCTTCTAGTTCAGTATATTCTGTTGTATAGAGTCAAAATTCCTGAGAGTTATTAGAGTCTTTCTCCCCAGTGGAGTTAAAGCCAGTTACATCCCATTAGATATCAGTCTCATGGATAGGTCATGGATGTCCATCATTTCTGGCTAGGTATATTCTCTCTGTTAGAGTTACATTTCTCAGGATTCATGAGCGTCTTTTTTTTCTTCCCCCCCATGCTGGATTGCATTTTTTTCCTTTTACCGCCCCCCCCTTTTTTTACTTTTTCATGTGTCTCTTGAACCTCCTGTTTGATATCCAAATTTTCTGTTTAGCTCTGGTCTTTTCATCAGAAATTTTTTGGAATTCTTCCATTTCGTTAAATGTCCATCTTTTTCCCTGGAAGAGAAGGCTCAGCTTTGCAGGAAAGTAGATTCTTGGCTGCATTCTAAGCTCCCGTGCTCTTCGAAATATCTCGTTCCAGGCCCTTCGATCCCTTAAAGTTGATGCAGCCAGGTCCTGTGTGCTCCTTACTGTGGCTCCTTGATATTTAAATTGTTTCTTTCTGGCTGCTTGCAGGATTTTCTCTTTTATCTGATAGTTCTGGAGTTTGGCCACAACATTCCTTGGTGTTTTTATTTAGGATCTTTTTCTGGTGGGGATCGATGTACTCTTTCAATAACTACTTTGCCCTCCGATTCCATGATGTCAGGGCAGTTTTCCATCACTAGATCCTGTAATATTAAGTCCAGGCTTTTTTTCTCTTCAATGTTTTCAGGAAGTCCTATAATTTTCAGTTTTCCCCTCCTTGATCTATTCTCGAGGTCAGTGGTTTTGTTGATGAGGTATTTCACATTTGCTTCTATTTTTTCTATTTTTTGATTTTGTTTAACGGACTCTTGCTGTCTTGTGGAGTCATTAGTTTCTGTAGACTCCATTATTTTTTGGGGGGAGGAGTTTTCTTCATTAACCTTTTCCAATTAGTCAATTCTACTTTTGAAAGAGCTTTCCATTTGACCAATTGAGGTTTTGAGAGAATTAATTTCTTTTTGCATTTGCTCATTTGAGGATCTGAGAGAATTATTCTCATTTTGTAATTGTGCAATTGATGATCTGAGAGATTTATTCTCCTTTTGTGTTTGTCCAATTCTACTTTCTAAGGTTTTATTTTCTTGTTGCAAGGTATTAATTGTCTCCCCCAAATTTTCCAGTTGATTTTTAAACTCCTTCCTTATTTCTTCAAGGAAGGCTTTCTGTGCTGGAGACCAGATTGGATTCTCCTCAGAGGTTCCAGGTCTCTCTGGGTTGGGGTCTTTCCCTTCCAGGAATTTTTCTATGGATCCACCTTTCCGCTGACCCTTCTTCATGATGCTAAGACCTTGAGTTGGGTGGGGCTGCTTCACCTGGGCTTGGGATCTCTAAGGGCTTTACTGAGTGCAGTTTCTCTGGCTGGCCAGTAGGAGGTGCTGGTTGCCCTCTCTGGGGTGTCTGTGGCCTGGGTTGCGAGGCCTTCTCCCTTTGCTTGAGGGAGGGAATTGGAGCTATTGAGTTCTTTTGCCTCCACTCACTTGGGCTTTACCCCGGCCTGAGGTCATTCCTCAGCTGGGCTGGTTCTTCTGCTCACACACCTGGGCCTGAGGCAGAAGTCATTTGCATTTGTTTGAGAAGAGGCCTCGGTGCCATGGAGGCGCGGGCTCAGAGTGTCTCAGCCCGAGGAGCCCCGGATGGTGTCCGCAGCTGTCCTGCCCCAGACCTCTCCCCGCGGCCCCTTCCCCAAGCTCCAGGGGGACAGCCCCGACACCCGCGCCTCTGCTTCCCCGCGGCCCCAGGCCCCCTTCGTCCGGCCCCACCGCTGCTCCAGCAGCTCCGGCTCTCGGGCCCTCAGACTCCCGGGTCCGATTCAGCTGTTGGTCCGGCTGCTCTTCCCTGGGAGCTCGGCCTCACCTGCCGGGACTCAGCCCAGGCCGCTGCGGGAGACGAGTCCTGAGGTAGATGCTCCTCTCCTGGCTTTTCTTCCTGGGTTTCCTGGTTCGGATTTCTTCTAAGAGGTTTGTTTCATGTGATAGATGGGGAAGAGAGCAGGAGACTTTAGAACTGCGCCTGGCTTCTCTCCGCCGTCTTGGCCAGAAGTCAATGAACTTTTCTTAATCTCCATTGCATCATCTTTTAAATGAGAGAATTAGACTAGAAGAATCATAAGGTCCCTTCTGGCTGTAAATCTCTATTCTTGCAATTCTCTAAACAATTCTCTAATTTTTAGATTTCTTTTGTTCCTGCCAAAACTGAGAGTAGCTAAATTTCTTTTTTGACCAATCTGTCATAATTAGCCAGGTTTACACTGAGAAGCAAGTGCGCTTACTAACCATTCACCTGGATGGTTGCTATTCCTACTGCTGGCAAAGCATAGCAGACAATAGAGGCAACTATTTAAATAATTTTGCTGAAGTTTGACTCTAGAGATCTGTGCATCCTCGCCCTACTAAGGTGGCTGTTATATAGGATTGGGGTGTTTTTTAGGTTGTTGCAAGGCAAATGGGGTTAAGTGGCTTGCCCAAGGCCACACAGCTAGGTCATTATTAAGTGTCTGAGACCGGATTTGAACCCAGGTACTACTGACTCCAAGGCTGGTGCTTTATCCACTATGCCACCTAACTGTTTCTTCTTTTAATGGTTGCACCTTTAAAATGCACATGGGAAATGAGATTGACTAGGTGAGATGAATTGCTGGGGAACTTGGTAAACTTTCCTCATGGTACAATTGGGTTACTTGATATCTGAAGGATCCCAATAAGTGATTAGATGGTGCAATAAATTGGGCATTGGTGATTTGGGGCTAGGAATAATAATAGTAAAAAAATAACAGCAAGTATATGATATTTGTATATATATATATATATATATACTCACTTATTTGATCCTCATTTTTATTTTATTTTTTTTTAGGTTTTTCTTTAGGCAATGGGGTTAAGTGACTTGCCCAAGGCCACCCAGCTAGGTAATTACTAAGTGCCTGAGGCCAGATCATCTGATCCTCATAACAACCCTTTGAGGTAGGTGATTTCATTATTCTCATTTAGATAACAGAAAATTTAAGAAGACATTGTTCCAGTGACTTGTTCAGGGCCACACAGCTAGTAATTTCTTCTTGACTCTTAAATTCTTTACTCTATGCGCTGCGTCTTCTAGTTGTTGATAGATAGACCTGAGTTCAAATTCTGCCTCAGATATTGGCTAGCTGCATGACTCTGGGAAAGTCACTTAGTCTCTCTTCTATGGCTCCATTTCCTCATATGTAACATGTAGGTAATAATACCACCTACATTATAGGGTCATTGTGATAATCAATTGAGACTTCCAAATTTTTTTCCTCTGAAGGATTATTTTGAAGTGAAAAAATTATCTTCTGTTTAACATGGAAGCAGGAAGGAATGGAGGAAAAGGAGAAGAAGTAAAGAAGAGAAATGAGGAGGAGAGAGAGATAGAGAAAAAAGGAATGGTAGAGAATAGAGAGGCAGAGAAAATAAAAGAAAGAGACAGAGAGGGAGCAGAGAGAGGAGGGAAAGTTCTTTCTATAATTGAGGGGCAGACCCATTAGAAGTGCTTTATAATAGACTTCTAAATGATCCTCTTGCTCTTCACTTTCCTCCCTTTTTCATTCCATTCTTCCTACAAACTATACCCATCAAATGTTGTATGTCCCCTGATCCAGGAAAAACATAATGATTTGATCATTTTTTTCAGGCATGCCTGACTCTCTATAACTCCATTTTGGATTTTCTTGGCAAAGTTATTGGATTGGTTTGCCATATACTCCTCCAACTCATTTGACAGATGAGGAAACTGAGGCAAACTGGAGGTTATATGACTTGCCTGCAGAGAATTCTTAGGCCAGACTTGAACTCATGAAGATGACAACCTCATCCAGGTTGTCATTCCATGCATTATGGCATCATTTAGCTGTTCATAGGAGGTGGTAGGTTTTGCTGAATGGTAGAGAACAGACAGCAAGTCAAGACCAGTAAAACTCAGTAAAGAGACTAAGACTGAAATGTAGAACCTCACTGAGGAAGTGATCCTTATCTTTCTGTAGAATTGAATGTCATGTCACTCCTTTTCTACTTAAGTTTCAATAGTTCCCCATTGTCAACAAGGAATTTTTAAATTCTGTGGCTGACATTTAAGTTTTCTAACCTTTATTCTCTTCACTTTTGCTTCTCTCAATGCTCTCTATGCTCCTATAAAGTCAAGGAAAATTCTATCACCTGAACAGTCACTATTTTCTTCAGCCTTTAGTCCTGTATTTCTGAGTTTTTGGATTCCCCCCCTTTTTCCTTCAGCACCTCCAAAGGAAAGCACAAAGAGGATGGGAGAAGAAGAAGGAAGGATGAGAATGTGAGAAAAAAAGTAACCACAAAAAGTAATATTTAGCTCAATAAAAATCTGTCTCTGAATTGAGAAATATTCTCTTCCATTTTCACACTACCTTGTTTTCTATTATTTAAAACGTCTTATTGATGAATTTTCTTTTTACATCACAGCAATTTCTGTAGAGCTCACCACCACTATTCCCTCTTTTTCACCTTAATTAATCTTTTCTTTTAACAAAATAAATAATTCAGCAAAATCAGCTCCAGTTTAGTTAGGTATACAGTGTTCCATGCCCATAGTCTCCCACCCTTCTAAGGATAAGAGAGAAATACATTTCCTTCCCCTCTCTGTGGAGCAAGATTGGTCAGCTTGATTACATGGTATTCATTGCCTCATTTATATAACACTAGATTGTTGACTTAAGAGTCTATGAAAGTCATTTAAATGGCAGCAGGGCCTTTGTCCCTATTTTGCTTATAGTTGCAGGCTGCAAAAATGCACTTCCCAGTACAATCAAGCAACAGATTGGGGAAGAGTTGGAGATTATTCCCGCAACCACACTACATTTCCTGAGCAGAATGATACTTCAGAAGCAATGCACAAAATGGGCTCACCTTTCCATTGGTGCATGGATAATATTATTAATTAGTGTCTCCCCCTTATTGGGCTGTGGATGTTCCTGACTCCTGTGACTCCCCTGGATGTTGGAATAGCATACTGTGTGATAGTGAAGGGAATTATGAAATGAGAAAAGAGACTCTGGAGGACAGAAGATGGTGGTACTGGCTCACCTCCGACCTCCAAGGCTGTCAGCACTCAGAATTGAAAATAACTCTAATAGCAGCTGTGGTATTATGAATGGTGTCTGTCTCTTTAGCAATGCAGTACAGTGGCCATAGACACATGGCCAAAAAAGGAGGGAGAGAGGGAACCGAATTACTAGAAATCATAGACATATTTGGGTTTGCTATAAGGAAATAGAATGCTACCAGTGTTTGGGAATGGTTTCATTTTGATCACTAACAATTAGAACTATATAAAAATGAGGTAATGGACCTCTCTCCCCTAGAGAAGTAAAATGAAGACTAGCCAACCACTTTTCAGGTATACTATTAAAGTAGCACAGTATCATGGGTCAACTTTAACCGTCAGGAAGAGCTGGATTCCAGACTCTTTTCAGGATGCTTACTAATTGTGGAACTCTGAACCCCCGTTTTCCTATTTGTAAATGGGGAAATATTACCATCAGTTTTAGAGGGTGATTCTAACTTTCCCAAACTGGAAAGTTCTACCAAAATGACAACTTCTTTAGAATTTTTGGTAATTCATTGTTTCAACAATCACGAATTCAGAGATAAAAATCTAAATAGAATCTGCCCTTAAGGAGCTTATATAAGTAAATTTCACATTGGGTTTGATGGCTTCCAAGGTTTCTTTTAACTTTTGGATCCTATACAAAAGAGCATACTGAGGGGATAAAAGACAGCCATTTTTTAGATTTATGCTGGAAGAAACTAGGGAGGTCTTATAAAATCAAATTCCTCTTTACAGATATGGAAACTAAGATTGATTATCTATCTATCCATCCATCTATCTGTCTGTCTATCTATCTATCTATCTATCTATCTATCTATCTATCCCTTCTAGTAAGGAAATTCCTAACAATGTAAATATAAATCTATTCTCAAATTCAGAGTTGTGGCCTGCCTTGATGATAGAGGCAATGGAAGTCAAAATCAAGGTTTGAACCAAGATCTGCCTGACATCAAGGATAGTTTATTATATCCCATGTCATACTGTTCTCAACACTGTATGAACTCTTTCAGAATTTTTCTATACTTTTATTAGTGTAAGTTCTTGTCCCTAGTTGAACAAAAAGATTTTGAAGGAAAGGGATTATTTCCTTTTTGCCTCTGTGTTCTAGACATCTCTCATGGTGAGTGGCACCTCAATAAATACTGCTTTCATCAAGTTGGGCTGAATGGGTGGTAACATGATTTCTGGATTCCTCATCATTGCTGTCCCCAAATATGGCTCTTTTAAAAAGTGCACTTATCATTTTAAAAAAATAAATTTTAAAAAGAAATTTTTTTGAGAGTAGAAATTCTTGAACTTAAAAATTACTGAACTCCTCAGATCATTGGACCTCAGAAGCAGAATTCCCTTGAAAGTATTTCTTTGTGACATTTGGCCTGTGACTAACAACTTCTTACTTGAGATGCTTTATCAGAAAGTAATAGTTTGGAAGTGGGGCCTTCAGTTTTCTTTTGTCTCCCCTGAAAGACAGAGCCTTGCTTCTCCCTGGATCACAGATTTGAAATTAGAAGAGATCTAGAGATTATCTAGTCCAGCCCTTTGTTTTACATCTGAGAAAACTGAGCCTCAGGGGCAGTGATTTTTCCAGTGTCATAATGGGGTTAGCAAAGATGAGGAGGTAACTCTACACACACACACACACACACACACACACACACACACACACACATAATATGTATAAATACATATTATATATATATAATATGTATAAATACATATTATATATATATATATATATATATATATCTATCAGTCATCTCCACCATATCCCTTTTCCATCTGTCCCTTCCTGATCTTTTGTTGTTTTTTTCACTGACCTTAGCTGTATCTGAGGCTTTTGAACACTGAACATGATTCTTCTATGTTTTCTTATTCTTCAAGGTTGTGGATATGTGCATATTTTTCTTCCCTATACTCCCTTCACTCAGCATTAGATACCATAAGTCATTCCATGCTTCTCTAGAGTCCAACCATTCATGGTTTCTTAAGGAACAATAGTATTCCATAGTATTCCTGTACCTTAACTTGTTCAACCATTCTCCAATTGATGGACATCCCCTCAATTTCCAATTCTTTGCCACTACAAAAAGAGCTGCTATGAATATTTTGGAACATGAAGGACTTTTCCCATTTTTTACCATTTCTTCTGGGTATAGTACTAGAATTGGAATTGCTGGATTAAAAGGCATGAGCAGTTTTATTGCTCTTTGGGCATACTTCCATATGACTATCCAGAAAGGTGGATTGCTTCACAACTCTACTAGCAATGCATCAATGTCCCTATCCTCCCACACCCTCTCCAACATTGATCATCTTCCCTTTTTCTCATCTGGGCTAATCTAATAGATGTGAGATGATACCTCATTGTTGTTTTAATTTCATTTCTCTAATTAATAGTGATTTGGAGCCTTTCATATGATTGTATATAGCTTTAATTTCTTCATTTGAAAACTGATTGTTCATATCCTTTGACCATTTATCAATTGGGGAATGACTTGTAACCTAACCATTGAGCTAATGTGAGAATTTGATATTTTTCCAATTATTTGGATCTGACTTTATTTGGCTGAAGAGAGCTTTATAATTGTGTTCATACAATTTCTGGGTTTGTCTTGGGAGGTAGATTCCCAAATATTTAATGTTGTCTATAGTTATTTTAAATGGAATTTCTATTTCTGTCTCTTGTTTTTGGGCTTTGTTGTTCATATATAGAAATGCAGATGATTTATGTGGGTTTATTTTATATACTGCTACTTTGCTGAATTTGTTAATTGTTTCATGGAGTTTTTTAAATGATTTTCTTAGGTTCTCTAGGTATACCATCATATCATCTGCAAAGAGTGAAAGTTTTGCTTCCTCATTGCCAATTTTGATTCTTTTTCTGTTCTTTTATTGCTACAGCTATCATTTCTAATACTATATTGAATAGTAATGGTGAAAAATGGGCATCCTTTTTTCACCCTTGAATTTATTGGAAATACTCTGAGTTTACTCCCATTAAATATAATATTTGTTGGTGGATTTAGATAGATATTCTTTATTATTTTTAAGGAAAACTCCATTTCTCCATAAATTTTCTAGTCTAATAAGAATGGATGTTGTGTTTTATTAAAGTCCTTTTCAGTGCCTATTGAGATAATCAATATGATTTCTGTTGGTTTTACTACTGATATATTTAATTATGTTGAGTGTTTTCCTAATGTTGAACAATCCCTGCCTGTCTGGCATAAATCCAACCTGATCTTGTTGTATTATCCTGTAATAACTTGCTGTAGTCTCAATGCTAAAATTTTATGTAAAATTTTAAATCAATATTCATTAGGGGGATTGCGCTATAATTTTCATTGTTTGGTTCTTCCTGGTTTAGGTATCAGCACCATCTTGTTGTCATAAAATGAATTTGGAAGAACTACTTCCTCTCCTGTTTATTCAAATAGTTTATGTAGAATAGGAATTTATTGTTGCTTAAATGTTTGGTAGAATTCATTTGTAAATCCATCTGGACCTGGAACCTTTTTCTTTAGGGAGTTTATTGATGGTTTCCTCAATTTCTTTTTTCTGGAATAGGGTTTTTTAAATAATTTATTTCCTCTTCTGTTAATCTGGGCAGTTTATATTTTTGTAAATATTCATCTATTTCACTCAAGTTGATCAATTTATTGTCATATAATTAGGCAAATTAGCTCTGAAATATCTCTTTAATTTCCTCCTCATTGGTGGTTAGTTCATCCTTTACATTTTTGATACTGGTAATTTGGTTATCTTCTTTCCTTTTTTAAAAATAAGATTGACCAGAGGTTTGTCTATTTTATTGACTCTTTCATAAGACCAACTCTTTGTTTTATTTATGAGATCAATAGTTTTCTTGCTTTCTATTTTATTAATCTCTCCCTTGATTTTCAGAATTTCCATTTGGTATTTAATTGGGGTTACTCAATTTGTTCATTTTCTAGCTTTTTTAGTTTCACATTTAATTTATTGATCTCTTTCTCTATTTTTTTAGGTTTTTGCAAGGCAAATGGGGTTAAATGGCTTGCCCAAGGCCACACAGCTAGATAATTATTAAATGTCTGAGACTGGATTTGAACCCAGGTACTCCTGACTCCAAGGCCGGTGCTTTATCCACTATGCCACCTAGCCACTCCCTCTTTCTCTATTTTTTTAATATAGGCATTTAGAGATATAAAGTTTCCCCTCAAAACTGCCTTTGCAGCATCCCATAAATTTTGTTATGATGTTTCATTATTATCATTTTCTTGGATTATTTATCTCTATTAATTGCTGTCTGATCCATCCATTATTTAAGATAATTATTTAAGCTCCAATTAGTTCTTGCTTTATCTTTCCCTGACCCTTATCACATGTAATTTTTATTGCATCATGATTGGAGAACTGTGTATTTATTGTTTCTACCTTTCTGCATTTGATTTTAAAGTTTTTGTGCCCCAGTTCATGGTCAATTTTGGTGAAGGTGCAATGTACTGCCAAGAAATAGGTACATTCTTTTCTATCCCCATTAAGTTTTCTCCATAGGTCTATCATATCTAAGTTTTCTAAGATTTCATTCACATTCTTATCTTCTCCCTTGTTCATTTTGTTGTTAGATTTATCTAGTTCTGAGAGAGGGAGGTAGAGGTCTCCCATTATTAATGTTTTGCTGTTTATTTCTCCTTGTAATTCACTCAGCATTTCCTCTAGAAATCTGGATACTACACCACTAGGTGCATACACATTTAATAATGATTTAGTTTCATTACCAATGGTTCCAATTAAGAAGATGAATTATCTTATTCCTTTTAATGAGATCAGTTTTTGTTTTTACTTTGTCTGAGATTAGGATGCCTACCCCAGATTTTTTATTTTACTTTTTCTGAGGCATGATATATTTTGTTCAACCTTTTGCCTTTATCCTGCATGTCTCTCTCTGCTTCAAATGTGTTTCTTGTAAACAAGATATTGTAGTATTTTGGTTTTTAATCAGTTCTGCTATCCATTTCTGTTTTATGGGACAGTTCATCCCATTCACATATACAGTTAAGATTACTAATTCTGTATTTCCCTCCATGCTATCATTCTCCATTTATATTTATCTCTTTCCTTTTCTCTTATTCCTCCTCATTAAAATTTTACTTACTACCTTTGCCCTTTGACTTTTATTTTAGGAATTTAACTTTCAGTTTATTTTCATTTATACCTTCCCTTCCCTTTTATCAGTAAATTCTTCCCTTATCTTTCTTGTTCCCTGCTCCCCCCCTTCTCTGTAGATTAAGTTAGATTTTTAAACCCAAGTGGAAATTTATCTTATTCCCTCACTGGGCTAAATCTATTAAATAGAACTTACTCAGCATTCACATTCTCCCTTCTTTACCTCTGAAATTATAAATCTTTTTTGCGGGGAGGCTAGGTAGTGAAGTGGATAGATTACCAGCCCTGGAGTCAGGAGTACCTAAGTTCAAATCCAGCCTCAGACACTTAATAATTACCTAGCTGTGTGGTTTTGGGCAAGCCACTTAACCCCATTTGCCTTGCAAAAATAAAAAAAAATCTTTTTCCCTCTTCCCTTGGTTCTATAATATTATTAATAGGGTGTCATCAATCACAGTTTGATTATTTAATTGCTTGATAAGCCCCTGTTGTTATCAAGATATCATCACAGATGGTTTGCTTGACTGCTTGATAAGATTCATTGACTCAAATTGCATCAAATTGTAATTATAATCATTTTTTCCTTTACCTTGTTTTCAAATATCTTTCAAGTACACACAATCCTCTTCATGAGCCAAAGTATCATCCAAATTCATATCATTTCTTGAAGTATTTGTGCCCTGCCCCCAGGCTTATTTTCTTTAACAATTCAACACCCCCCCCCCTTAAGTGAAGCACCTGATGCTGATCTAATGTACTATAAGTATCTTGAAGAACTCTAAGTACTTGGAGGCTCTGGAGGTCTCACTAAGAACTTTATTAATGATTGTAGGTAACAGAGACAAGTCTCATGTCCTCGCAACTTATGATGCCCTCATTCAATAAGATGCTTAGCATCTTGTGATTAAAGTGAGTTGTAGTGTAATGAGACATGTCAGTTGAAGTTAACACTCATTTTTTTTTCAGGGCTTTTCATATCAAAAATAGAGATGTGATCTTGGACCTCTTCACTTGAGAGATAAGACCCAATTATCCCCATATCCTTTAGGTTCATTCTCTTCAATTATATTCTACCCTTTGATTTTCCTTATAGAGGAAAAGTTCTAAAGAATTAGAGTGGTTATATCTTCCCTTTTGTGTACCAACTTTTATTTAAAACAATTTGGTTTTTCAGTCCCCTTTTTCATTAATCTTTTTTTTTTATGTCACTCTTCAGTCATGTATTTGACAATTGAATTCTCTGTTCAATTCTGGTCTTTGGGTCAGGAAGTTTTGGAAGTACTGCATTTCATTGAACATCCATCTTTCATTAGGGGTTGTAATCTCAGGCCCTCAGCTCTTTGAAATATGTTATCCCAGTTCTTCCAATCCTTCAATATTGAGGCTGATAGGTCCTGTTTTAGTCTGATTGTGTTTCCTTTGTATTTGAATTGTTTTATTTTTGCTGCTGGCAATATCCTCTCTCTTTTATTTGAGGGTTCTGAAATTTGGCTGTTCCAGCCCTTGGAGTTTTTATCCTGTGGTCTCTTTCTGGAGGGGTTCTGTGGATTCTTTTAATTGTTTATTGTTGTCTTGTTCTATTAGGTTGGGACAGTTTTCCCTTATAATTTCCTGCATGATGTTTTCTAGGTTCTTTTGTTGGTCCAGGCTTTCTAGTAGTCCAATGATTCTTAGATTGTTTCTCCTGGATCTGTTTTCCAGGTCATTCATTTTCCCTAGAAGGTACCTTACATTTTCTTCAATTTTTTTCAGCCTTTTTCTTTTGCTTGATGGCATCTTGTCTTGTAGATTCATCAGTTTCTAACTATTCAATTATAATTTTTAGGATTTTATTTTCTTCAATTATCTTCTGTGTTTCATTTTCCAGTTAGTTATTTTTACTTTTAATGGAGTTGATTTCTTTGGTCAACATGTCACAATTTTCCTGGATGAATTTCATTTCTTTTTTCCATTTTTTCTTCTTCCTCTTTTTTTGATTTTTAAATTATTTTTAAGTACTTTTATGAGAGTTTGTATTTAAGTCCAACTTATAAATTGTTTTGATACTTTTGTGAGTAATTTTTTGCTACTTTCTTCTTCAGACATGGCATAGTTGTCATCTTTATCTGTGAAATATTTTTATATAGGGAGAACTCTTTTAGCTTTTTTTGTTCATTTTTGCTGCTGTAGCTCTGCTCCTGGGATATATGGAATATAGATCCAAGCTTTTCTTTTGCTGGAACTAGGGTCTGATTCCCTGGCTTTTTGTTGGCCAAGATGTTGCCTATGCAGTCCAGGCCTTGCCTTGTAGAACTTTTGCCAAATAGTTGTCCAAAATCTGCCTTAAGACCTCCAATAAGGATGAGACCTAACACCTTTCAAAGTAGCCAATTCCACATTTGGACACCTCTTATTTCTAGGAACTCAGAAACTAGAATGAATTGGCTTCTGGGGATACCACTGGTTGTGCTAGATCAACTATCTGTGTATAAAGTAACTACTCTGAGGAGTCAAATAAATAAAGGGAACAGAACATCTGGCAGAGTAGATCACCTCAAGACAGTGGATGAGCAGCTTCACACAGAGCTAGATAGGTTAGGAAGCCATGCCCTTTCATTGTTCTTTAGGAAAGCAAGATGCATGTGAATAAACAAATAATAATACCTCATGGGCTGGAAATTCTGCCCTATGGGTCTTGCTAGCTATGAAAATGGGCACATCATGAGAAAGCATGAAATGGACTAAAATATGAATATATCAGTTAAGTTTTCATAGAAAATACTGGAAATGGATCTCATCATTTATGGGCAAGGGCTTCATGTTCTTTTTTTCCAGTCACTGCTTTAACTTCAAGGCATATACATCATATTTTTGATGAGATTAGAACAATCACAAGGAATATTTTCATTTGTAAACCTACTGTATAAAACTGAAAAATGACTGAACATTGATGATAGAAACATTGGAGAAACTCATCCCTGAAATTTTCACTTGATGTAAACTCCAGAAATTATATCCAATAATGGAATAGATAACAGAGTTAGCAACAATGTACCAAATTATTTTGAAAAGGAGATGGACACAATCTGGATTCTGATGACCCCTTTTGAACTTGAGTGCATTAAACCATCTAAAAGTGCAATGTTTATCCTGGGATCTTGAAGACTAGAATTTGAGAACACATTGCTGTTAGTTTTTATCATCCTAATATGCCTTCATCCATCAGCATAGTGATTGATTATATAATTGTCATCCATTGACCAGACAACTAATTATAGTCATAAACTTGGAGTCAGGAAGACCTGCACTCAGATCTTATCTCATATATTTACTAGTTGTTTGTCCATGGGCAAGTAATTTAATTTCTCTCAGCCTCAATTTACCTATTAATAAAATAAGATGATTAGTTTCAATATCTTCAAAGATTCCTTCCAGCACTAAATGACTTGTCTCACTAATTTTAGAGAGGCTTATTACAAGGTTGCCCATAGTGATGAATTATTCCCTTATATGACTTTGGGACACCATTAAGTCATAAAGAGAAATGATCTGTGTTGGAAGAAGAAACCACTCTGTCCAACTCCCTTCCATTAAGGAAGTCACAGATCATTGATGTCTTTCATACTTCTAAATCATTTCCTCCAAAAGACCCTTATAAGATTAAAATTGTAGGTATTTTATTTCCATTTCACAGATGAAGAAATGAGTTACACTGCATAGAACTAGTATATAATGGAGATAGGATTTGAACGTATTTAATTCTCCTGAGACTTTCCAGTGTACCATAGGTCCCTCTAAGTTCCTGATAAGTCACTCCATTCTGAGAGATATT